>NW_028318533.1:300000-495000 GCF_062004578.1 Staurois parvus
TAGTGCTTGGGTGTAACTGTGCCCTTGTAGCAATGAAGTTCTGTTTCTAGTTAATGTCATATTTACTTTGTAGGTATTTCCATGTTTTATGTGTTTCTATGTGCTACGATTTCTACCCAATAACCAACCTTTAATCTGCTGTATTACATTGGCTTTGGCCAATTAGGTAAGGAATGATGGGACTGCTCTGTACATGGTATGCTAGCATTATGAAAACATGGAATATAAATTAGAAGTTGCCGGGATGGCGAATGTGACTATTAAAGGACCCTGTCCACGTACGATCGGCAGAATAACTCTGATTCTCTGGATGTTGCGAAATAAAAGAGGGTTTCATATTTATTGTATTTTGTAGTTCTTCTGGTTCCTCTGAAATTCCACTCACCGTACCGGACACCATCACTGAGTGGAGCGCCCAGATGTTCTGTGTCGGGGCTGGTGGTTTGGGTCTGTCTCCCGCAGTCCCTGTCGCTGTCTTCCAACCATTCTTTATTGACGTAGAGATGCCCTACTCTGTAATGCGGGGTGAGAGTTTGCAGCTCAAGGCTTCGGTGTTCAACTACATGAGCCAGGAAATGATGGTAAATTGGCATTCTAGATTTCAGAAAAAACTGTGCAATGTTTACCTGATTAATTGTCTTTTTGTTTATTTATTCATCATTTGGCAGGAAAAAAAATGCTCCATAACCTGCCTAGTCTTTAGGAGGAGGTAAAGCTCAGTTCCAGTTCATGCATCACATCACACAAAAGGCAGTTAAGTGGTCATGAAACATTTGACGTATAATAAAACGAGACTCTAGTCACACCGCTAAATCCATAGTTGAAATGCATTTATAGGGACTATCCATCTGGTCCTGAGATTTACACAGCTCTGACATTTGGCATGGCAGGGGCCAGTACCATTTATGGGTCTTGTCTCTCCCTGGGGAGTCTGTGACTGCACATTGAGATGACAAGCAGAAGACTGACAAGCTCATTTCTTTGTAACGTTGCTCTCTCTCCTCCAAACAGCATGTCCCTTGTTAGCACATGAGCACAACAGACTAGCTCTGAGTGCTGCTTTTCCCTGTTCCAGTCGGAGCTCTACTGTACAAGGACTGCAATAGAGCTGATGCCAAGTCAAATTCAGGGTCTTATAAAGTACTTTTTATTTTTCAAACAACACATATAATGCACTGATTTTTAATGAACATACAGAATACCTGCATAGATTGATGCGTATTTTACCTGCCTGTCATACAACTTAACCCCTTGCCTACCGGGCACTTTCACCCCCTTCCTGCCCAGACCAATTTCCAGCTTTCAGCGTTATAGCACTTTGAAAGACAATTGCGCGGTCATGCAACACTTTACCCAAAAGAAAATGTTTATAATTTTTTTAGACAGATGGAGCTTTCTTTTGGTGGTATTTGATCACCACTGGGGTTTTTTTTTTTTGCTAAACAAATGAAAAAAGGTGAAAAAGTTTAAAGAAAAAAAAGGTTTTTCTTAGTTTCTGTCATAACATTTTGCATTTTTTCTTCTTCACTGATGGGCACTGATAGGCTAGACTGATGAGCACTGATAGACTGCACTGATGAGGCAGCACTGATGGGCACTGATGTGGTGGCAGCGATGGGCACAAATGAGGCGGCATTGATGAGGCTGCACTGATATGCAGCACTGATATGGGGCACTGATATGGGGCACTGATGGACACTGATAGGTGGCACTGAGGAAGAGGCACCGACAGGCATCACTGATGGGCACTGAAAGACAGCACTGATAGGCACTGAAAGGCAGCATTGATGGACAATGAGAGGCATCGCAGATGAGCACTGAGAGGCATCAATAATGGACACTGAAAGGCAGCATTGATGAGCACTGAGAGGCAGCATTGATGGGCACTGAAAGTCAGTGTAGATGTCCCCTGCGTGGATTGCCGCTTACCTGCTCTCCTCTCATCTCATCAGAGAGGACTGACAATAACCAGCAAATCCTGTTTATAATGTGATCAGCTGTGATTGGACGCAGTTGATCACATGGTAAAGGCCTGCTGTCATTGGTAAAGGCCTGCTGTCATTGACCCTTTACCTCGCTCTGTGATCAGCTGTGCCGAAAGGACACAGATCACAGAGCGCGCCCGATGCACACCACAGTGGTGCGTGGCGGGGACAGTGTTCAATAGACGCCCTCCCAGAACTGGCCTACCGCGATGTAGCCGTCATTCAGCTGTAGCACAGCCGCCAAGAGGTTAAACAATTTGAAATAAGCTATTAGATGAAGGAAATGATTGTATACACTGGAATTAGCTGGAAAGGCCTTGATGTTTCAAGGGTTAGTTCACCTTTACTGACTTTTGCCACAAAATCCCAGCATCGCAGCATCCTCAGTACATTGACATGCTGCACTCTGTTTAATAAATGAATGCTTGCTTTTCAAGCTGCCTGTTCCATTGCCCTCTCCATCCTGCAGATAGCAAGACATATCATACCTTTGAATGCCGGGTCCTGGCAGCTCATGAATAAGTACTCGGCTTCATTCCCTACCCACGTATGTGCAGTCTGCTCTCTTTCACTCTAGTACAATGCTGAAGTAACCCTTTAGCAGCTTCCCGACAGCCCTATAGCAGGAGTACTGCTACAGGGTGGCAGGGCTGCGCAAATTCATATATATATGTGTGTGTGGGGCGGCACAGTGGCTTAGTGGTTAGCACTTCCGCCTGGCAGTTGGTTCGAATCCCAGCCACGGCACCACCTGCCTGGAATTTGCATGTACTCCCTGTGCCTGCGTGGGTTTCCTCTGGGTACTCCGGCTTCCTCCCACACTCCAAAGACATGCAGGTAGGTTAATTGAATCCTGTATAAATTGTCCATAGTATGTGTATGTATGAATGTGAGTTAGGGACCTTAGATTGTACACCCCTTGAGGGTTAGGGACTGATGTGAATATACAATAAATATATATATGTAAAGCACTGCGTAAATTGATGGCGCTATATAAGTACCTTAAATAAATAAATAAAAATGTGTGTGCTTTCTGGGTAGGGGGTGTCACCATTGGCGACTACAGCTGTTGATCACTGGGTCCTGGCCGGTGATTCCCTGCTGGCACCCGGTAATCATCGAGTATCACTGACAGGGGAGAGGTCTGTATGTAAACAATACAGATCTCTCCCTTGTCAGCTCAAGCATGGTCCTTTGACTTGCTCTGCATAGCAGAGCAAGACAAAGCAGAGTGCTTACACAGTAAAGCACAGCACACAGTAAAATGCACACAGTTAACCTTTTGATCATCCCAGATGTTAACCCCTTCCTGCCCAGTGCCATTAGTACAGTGTCAGTGCTTTTTATTAGCACTGATCACTGTATTAATATCACTGGGGATGTCAGTGGCAGTTAGTCAGTCCCCCCCCCAGTGCCAGAATGCCCACCACAGTCCCACTATAAGTTGCTGATCTCCGCCTTTACTAGTATAAAAACATAAATAAAAATCCCAGTATATATACCGCCATTTGTAGATGCTATAATTTTCACATAAACCAATGAATGTACATGTATTGAGATTTTTTTATAGCAAAGGAATGTAGCAGAATGTATTTTGGCCTAAATTTATAAGGAAATTATATATATTTTTTTTTTTTTTTGGATATGTTGAATAGCAAAAAGGCAAAAATAGTCAGTCTTCTTTTGTTTATAGCGCAAAAAATAAAAACCGCAGAGGTGATAATATACCACTGAAAGAAAGCTCAATTTGGGGGGAAAAAAGGACATAAACTTCATTTGGGTGCAAAGTTGCATGACCGCGCAATTGTCAGTTAAAGTAACGCAGCGGCATATCGCAAAAAGTATCCCGGTCAGGAAGGGGGGTAAATCCTCTGGAGGGCAAGTGGTTAAACTGCTGGTTTGTGCAGCTGCAGCTGTTAACAGATAAGTTGACTCTTGGAGTATATGAAAGTTGCCTCTTAATGTTGGTGAAGTTGTCCTTTGCCTTTTTTCTCCTGTAGGTAGAGCAGGGGAGTTTTACCAAGAATCAACAAGAGGTTCATTGTCTGATGCAGAAAGCTTATTTACAATCATTTATTTGTTCACAGATTCTGACAAAATTAGGTGATTCAGAACAATACCAACTGAGCAGTCCCAAGGACAACACAGTCTGTGTGGGTGGAGGACAGAAGAAAACAATCTCATGGCAAATTACACCTAACACATTAGGTAACTAAAAAAGAATTATAAAGGCACAAATACAATAAGAGTGGCAAAAACAGTGAAGCAACAATGGAAACATTGCAGTCCAGTCATCTATATTATAATATATCTGTAGACTTACTTAAAGTATATCTGTCGAATAAAAAAGTTTGTGTCTCTGCCCCTCCCACAATGGTGACATTTCCTGCAGTAGTTTGTGTCTCTGCCCCTCCCACAATGGTGACATTTCCTGCAGTAGTTTGTGTTCTGCCCCTCCCAAAATGGGGAGATTTCCTGCAGTAGTGTGTTTCTCTGCCCCTCCCACAATGGGGAGATTTCTGCAGTAGTTTGTGTCTCTGCCCCTCCCACAATGGTGACATTTCCTGCAGTAGTATGTGTCTCTGCCCATCCCAGAATTGTGGGCTTTCCTGCAGTAGTTTGTGTCTCTGCCCCTTCCATAATGGGGAGATATCCTGCAGTAGTTTGTGTCTCTGCCCCTCCCACAATGGTGACATTTCCTGCAGTAGTTTGTGTCTCTGCCCCTCCCACAATGGAGAGATTTCCTTCAGTAGTTTGTGTCTCTGCCCCTCCCACAATGGAGAGATTTCCTGCAGTAGTTTGTGTCTCTGCCCCTCCCACAATGGGGAGATTTCCTGCAGCAGTTTGTGTCTCTGCCCCTCCCACAATGGGGAGATTTCCTGCAGCAGTTTGTGTCTCTGCCCCTCCCACAATGGGGAGATCTCCTGCAGTAGTTTGTGTCTCTGCCCCTCCCACAATGGGGAGATTTCCTGTAGCAGTTTGTGTCTCTGCCCCTCCCACAATGGTGAGATTTCCCTGCAGTAGTTTGTGTCTCTGCCCCTCCCACAATGGGGAGATTTCCTTCAGTAGTTTGTGTTTCTGCCCCTCCCACTATGGGGAGATTTCCTGCAGTAGTTTGTATCTCTGCCCCTCCCACAATGGGGAGATTTCCTGCAGTAGTTTGTGTCTCTGCCCCTCCCACAATGGGGAGATTTCCCTGCAGTAGTCTGTCTCTGTCCCTCCCACAATGGGGAGATTTCCTGCTGAAGTTTGTATTTCTGTCCCTTCCCAGTCCCTCTACCTGTTCGGTTCCAGGACTTTATCAAATGTCTGCTACATAATTAATTAGATTTCAATTGTTTGACTTTTTCATGTCACCTTTCTGCAGGTCAGGTGAATATCTCCATGACGTCACAGGCTGTGAAGGGTCAGTGTGGTGGACAGAGCACCGTGATACCAGAAAAGGGCAGCAGAGATGCCATTATAAAAACTTTACTGGTGAAGGTGAGTATTAGAGCGCCACATTTCAGAAAGTCCAGGAATGTGACCTATGTAACCAAACAATCTCCTCTGGTGCAGAGACTGATGTGAGTGGCTCAGGGATCTCTGTACAGCACTGCAGTATATGTCAGAGCTATATAAATGTATAATAACAATAGTGTGTGACTGTGGGGGGCATTTTGAGTGTAAGCTCCTCTGGTACAGAGACTGTAGTATACCCAGTGAGGTCACTCCCTGCTTGGTATCTATACAGATGTCTATTCTAGACATGTGCTGTCCGTTTAGTTCCAAATCAAAATTCAGCAAATGTTTTGTTATTCGTAAATTTGTATGTATGCAAATTTTCAAATTACAATAATAACAAATTTAAACTAATCCAAAAAAAATTGAAATATAACTATATTGCTGAATATTGCTGATTTCCTTCAAAGACTGTAGTAGCGTTAGAATATAGCCGTCTTCTGAAATTCACATTTTGAAAACAACTGAATAGAAAAGAATAGAATAGAAAATAAAAGAATAGAATGGAAAATAAAGGAATCCAATGTTAAAGAATAGAATAGATTAGAAAAAATATAATAGATTTTAATAGAACACAATAGAATAAATATAGCCACCTTACAAAATTCTAATTTTGAAAAGAATAGAAGAAAATAGAATAGAACAGTATAGAATAGAAAATTAAGAAACAGAATAGAAAATAATAGCGTAAAACAAAACAGAATAGAAAATAAAAAAAGAATAGCATAAAATAGAATAGAAAATAAAGGAATATAATAGAAACAAATAGAACAGATTAGAACAGAAAAGAATAGAATAGAAAATAAAATAATAGAATAGAAAATAATAGAATAAAACAAAACAGAATAGAAAATAAAGGAATAGAACACAATAAAATAGAAAATAAGGGAATAAAAATGAAAAGACTAGAATAGTGTAAACAGAATAGAACAAAAAAAAGAATAGAATTTAATAAAAAGAAATATAATAGAAAAGAATATAATAGAAAATAAAAGAATAGAATAGAAAAACAATAGACTAGAATATAGAAAGAATATACAAAAGAGAGAATATAGAGATAACTGTTTTTTTGATATTTGAATCTCTAATAGAATAAATTCGAGTGCCGATTCGATGCTTTTTGATTCAGTAGAATTTGAAAACAAATTTGAATTCAACACAAATAAACGAAACAAAACTAAATGAATTCTGAAATGAATTAAATGAATTTAACTAAACTGAATTACTTAACTGCTTGGCACCGACCATATGCAAATATGCGGCCTCTCGGTGGGTGGGCCTTGGTGCCCAGGGGCTGTATATTTGCATACCCAATGTAAACACGTGTTAAAAATGGCTGTATGTATAAGTGGGTGCTGCAGGGACCATCGGCTGGAACCAAACAGAATCAGCAAGGGAGAATGTCACCAGCGCACATGAACGATCACATAGTTACAGCAAGGCAACGTTTCGGACTCTCGCAGGACCCCTTCATCAGGCATGTGATCACAAGCTTGATGAAGGGGTCCTGCGAGACTCCAAAACGTTGCCTTGCTATAACTGTGATCGTTCATTAAAACTTTTGGACCCGTATTGGTGATCCTTGGTGTGCTGGTGACATTTTCCCTTCCCAATGTAAACAAGACATGTCAAGAGCACGCACCCTGCCTGCTTCCGGGACATTTACAGGCATCTCATGGAAAGGTCTCGATTGCTACGTGCAGTAGGGGGCTTTCCGATCATATGACAGCCAATCACGGCGGTCATGTGACCCTAAACCCCCTGGAGGTATTCTCGAGTGTAGCTCGGGGTAAAGTTTCAGTACCACAAGTGGTAACCCTGAGCTACACTCGGGAATACCTTGCAGCGTTTCTCCGGGATCTCTTCTACATTTACCTTGTCCTTCACTCCCGTGATGTCCCCCCTGCAGTGTCCCCGGAAATGTCCTCCGGCCAATGCCGGCATCCGTCTTCCGGGTTCCGTTCCCTGCGACGTCGGGACGTATGGGGGACGGAAACGGCGGGAAATTAAAAAATGTCAAAAAGTGATCACATAGTAAAACATTACTGTATCAAACCATTTCACATACATTTTGTCCGGCGCCCTGCCTGCATTTTTACTGTTCTTTCTGCCTGGAAACTGAGAAACGTCCATGGCGTCCAAAAAGCGTCCCTTTAGGTCAAAAGCGGTTTTAGACCGGCTAGAGAACAGTGATAGTAAATCAGAACCACTTGCAGAATTGAGTGATAATGATTCGTGGGGGAAATTCGTCATCAGACACTGAAAATGATTCTGTGACTTTGCTCAGTGATGTGCGAACTTGGCGCTATATTTCAGATTTCAGTGTTTTTGGTTTGATTATATTATTGAATTAAATTTATTATTATATTATTATTATTTTTTATGATTATTTCTTAAATTATAATTTATGATTTCGTGTTTCAAATTTTATCATACCCAGGATGTTTACTAGACTCTTGTTCGGACAGATTTCAGTGAGTTATTCCTAAAAATTTCAGGCCTACAATAAAAAAATGACATATTTTCATGCAAAAAAATGTACCGCTTTGAGCACAGAAATACTGACATAATCAGACCGCTAGGGAGGTTAAAAGGCCGAGAGGCGCCAGTGCCAAGAAGTTAAATAACGGATCAAAAGGAAACAAATGTTTTCTTCCTGCACACGTCTAGTCAATTCATCCGTTCAGAATACATCTACACCACAGAACCAGTCTGTGCTCCGCCTACGCAACTATTTAATTCCATAGGCCCTTGATTGGCGCTGATATTATTTTTCGGTTTGTTGCTGTTTATAATTATGAGCTTGTTTTAAAGTGTGTTTGTGTTTTAGCCTGAAGGGACCTTGGTGGAGCAGGCTCACAACTCCATGCTGATCACTGAAGGTATGCAGATCACCACGCCGGCACAATGCAGAGACAAGATCGTTAGAGGGAGTCCAGTCTATGAATGAATGTCGATGAAAAATCAATTGAGTCCAGGATAGAATTGTGTGCTGTGTGTGTACGAGGTGTGACCATTTCATTCCCGGAATGGACTGTTTAAAATGATAAAAAAAAAAATTCTTACCTATACACTAGCAGCTGTTGTCACTTTCAAAGTAGTCCCCTTGTGAAGCGACACACTTTTCTAGGCGGCTCTGCCACTGCCAGTAACATTCCTGGAATTTGTTTTCCCCAACGCTGTGCAGTACCTTTGTCACGGTGCGCTGGATGTCTGAACTGTCATCAGATCCTATTATTTATTTCAGGTACTTATATAGCGCCGTCCATTTACGCAGCACTTTACATATATATTGTACATTCACATCAATCCCTAACCCTCAAGGGGCGTACAATCTAAGATCCCTAACTTACATTCATACATACACATACTAGGGACAATTTAGACAGGATCCAATTAACCTACCAGCATGTCTTTGAAGTGTGGGAGGAAACTGGAGTACACGGAGGAAACCCACGCAGGCACAGGGAGTACATGCAAACTCCAGGCAGGTGGTGCTGTGGTTGGGAATCGAACCAGCGACCCTAGTACTGCCAGGCGGATGTGCTAACTATTTAGCCACTGTGCTGCCTATAGATCTGTGTCCTTTTAACCACGTCCCAACCGCCCTATAGCAGATATACTGCTACAGGGCGGCAGGAGTGCGCAAAATCAAGTATATATACATGATTTTGAATCTCCAGGTAGGGGATGTGCGCGAGCTGCGCACTCGCCCTACCCATGCTGCCATTGGTGGCTACTGCTGTCAGTCACTGGGTCCTGGCCGGTGATTACCCGCTGGTGCCCAGTGATTACTGAGTGTCTCCGACGGGGAAGAGGACTGCTTTATTTATTTCAGGTACTTATATAGCGCCATCAATTTACATATAGCAGCACTTTACATATATATTGTACATTCACATCAGTCCCTAACCCTCAAGGGGCGTACAATCTAAGGTCCCTAACTCACATTCATACATACACATACTAGGGACAATTTAGACAGGAGCCAATTAACCTTCCAGCATGTCTTTGGAGTGAGGAAACCAGAGTTCCCAGAGGAAACCCACGCAGGCACAGGGAGAACATGCAAACTCCAGGCAGGTGGCGCCATGGTTGGGATTTGAACTGGCGACCCTAGTACTGCCAGGCGGAAGTGCTAACCACTTAGTCACTGTGACTGCTTTGTTTACTAACAGTCCTCCTCCCTGTTTGCCCGTGCACACGGTTCTGGATGGCTGTGCATAGCACAGCCATCCAGAGCAGTGTGCTTACAGTGAAGCACCAACACATCACTCCCTAGTAAAACACTCCCAGCACACAGTTAACCCTTTGATCGCCTTTTTTACTTTTTGCTATTAAACATATCCAGTAAAAAAATTTCTTCATCAATTTAGGCCTAAATGTATTCTGCTCCATGCTTTTGCTAAAATCCCAATACGTGTAAATTAATTGGTTTAGGTGAAAGTTATAGCGTTTACAAATGGTGGTATATACACTGGAATTTAAAAAAAAGGTTTTTACACTAGTAATGGCACCGATCAGTAACTTATAGCAGGACTGCGGTGGGCATTCTGACACTGGGAGAGGGGGGGGGGGGGCTGACTAACTGCCACTGACACTAATACAGTGATCAGTGCTTATAAAAAAAAAAAAACACTGACACTGTACTAATGACACTGGGCAGGAAGGGGTTAACTTCTGGGGTGATCAAAGGGTTAACTGTGTGCCGTGTGCTATTTTACTATATGTGCTGTGTGCTGTGTTTTACTGTGTAAGCATGCTGCTTTGTATTGCTCTGCTATGCAGAACAATACAAAGCAGCATGGTGGTGCTGACAGGGTAGAGATCTGTATTGTTTACATACAGACCTCTCCCCAATCAGTGTTCCTCGGGTGATAGCGGAGAATCTCTGATGATTGACAGTTGTAGCCGCCATTAGCAGTGTGGGCAGTGCAGCACATGCGCATTCTACCCGGAAATGCATAATCACGTATATATATATATATATATATATATATATACACATGATTTTGTGCAGTCCTGCTGCCCTGTAGCAGTAGTTCTGCTATAGGGCAGTCGGGAAGCAGCTAAAATTGCACACTCGCGTGGAATGGGCAAACTGCGATACTTAAAAATCTCCATAGGTAATGCTTTAAAAATGTTTACAGGCTACCAGGTTAGTGTTAGAGGAGGTCTAGCACTAGAATTGCTGTTGCTATTATATTTGCGGTGATACCTCACGTGTGTGGTGCGATTACCGCTTACATATACATGCATGACCTACTATGCGTATTTCTGCATGTAAGTATGATGGTGGGATGGGGACGATTTTTTTTTTTTTTACACTGTCGTAATTTTTTTTTTGTATCACTTTTATTCCTATCAAATGTAAACATCTCTTGTGATAGAGATAAAATATGGCAGGTCCTCTTTTTGGAATCATCTGGGGTCTATAAAACCCCAAATGTCTGCTCTAGCATAAGATCAAAAGAAAAAAATATTGATCTTATGCTTTTAAAAAAAAAAAAGATTGTTTGCACCCGCCCCACACCAGAAGTGATGTCGTACTGGTCCTCCTAGATAGATCAGGGGTCTCCAAACTTTTTAAACAAAGGGCCAGTATACTGTCCTTCAGACTTGAGGAGGGCCGGATAAGGGCCAGTGAGGATAAACATGGCCTCAGGATTGTTAGTCAGTAGGAGGGAGAGAAGTGCCCCACAATTGGTATTAGTGGGAAGAATTGTACACTATCATTGGTTTCATGGGAAGAAGTACTGCCCCATTGTTGGGGAGGCATAGTGCCCCAGGATCCGGATAAAGGGTAGCAAAGGGCCACATCCAGCCCTCAGGCTGCAGTTTGGAGACCCCTGTCCTAGATCATAGAGGTGAGGAGAGATGATTTGTTCTTTGTGGCCAAATGCTGCAACCAGATTGGATCCCGGGCTCACTGGTGAGAATGGTAAGCCTGGGAAACACCGGCAAGCAGCGGGAGGGGGGAGAATGACCCCATTTACTGCTTCTAAAAGCAATCCAGTGGCTAATATGTCTCTTGGATTGCTTTTATCAGAAAAAAATAAATAAATACCAAAGTTAAGGCTGACAGCTTCAACTGATGATACCGCAGTGTATATATACATATTGTGGTCTTGAGTTGGCTATTTATGTGTAATATTTTTATTCATTGTGTAATAAACGTATTTTTTATGTAAATGCTATGCCTTATTTAAAGTCCCATTATAAAAAATGTTTTGGGGGGATGGAGGCAGGGCATCACTAGGCACCAGATCACAAATCTATTGTTTTTACTACTCTATAAAGACTGTGACCCAGGCGAGTACAAGTTAGCACATGTCAGAACACGCTGAAGTGTGAATGACTGTGTGATTCACCACCATAGTGCTAGGCTGCGGGCATTCCGGGAGTTAAATTGTCACACCTCGAATCAAAACTTTGATCACACATATTTATCAAGCCCTCAGTCTGAGATGGTTCTGTCTGAAAGACTTCTGTTCCTTTATTTCCACTCCCAGGTATTATACTATACACAGTATATACCTTTTTCATTCTGTATATACAAGGAGATTTTTTTTCTTGTATTTTGTTTAGAAGGAAAAAACGTGTCAGAGAACGTCCGCCTTGAGTTGCCCATGTCTTACGTTGTGGGTTCTGAAAAAGGATTTATGAGCTTTACCGGTAAGTAATATAAATAAAAAAAAACAGTTGGCAAATACTCTGCACTGATGGAGGACTCTACTCCTTCCTTTGTCCAACCCTCTTCTCCTGAAATACTTTGCACTGCTGGAGGACTCTACTCCTTCCTCTGTCCAACTCTCTTCTCCTGAAATACTCTGCACTGCTGGAGGACTCTACTCCTTCCTCTGTCCAACTCTCTTCTCCTGAAATACTCTGCACTGCTGGAGGACTCTACTCCTTCCTCTGTCCAACTCTCTTCTCCTGAAATACTCTGGACTGCTGGAGGACTCTACTCCTTCCTCTGTCCAACTCTCTTCTCCTGAAATGCTCTGCACTGCTGGAGGACTCTACTCCTTCCTCTGTGCAACTCTCTTCTCCTGAAATACTCTGCACTGCTGGAGGACTCTTCTCCTTCCTCTCTCCAACTCTCCTCTCCTGAAATATTCTGCACTGCTGGGGGACTCTGCTCCTTCCTCTATTTAAGTCTCCTCTCCTGAAATACTCTGCACCGCTTGAGGACTCTGCTCCTTCCTTTATATAACTCTCCTCTCCCGAAATATTTTGCACTGCTGGAGGACTCTGCTCCTTCCTCTAACTCTCCTCTCCTAAAATACTCTGCACTACTTGAGGACTCTGATCCTTCCTATACAACTCTCCTCTCCTGAAATACTCTGCACTGCTGGAGGACTCTTCTCCTTCCTCTATCTAACTCTCCTCTCCTGAAATACTCTGCACCGCTTGAGGACTCTGCTCCTTCATTTATATAACTCTCCTCTCCTGAAATATTCTGCACTGCTGGAGGACTCTTCTCCTTCCTCTATCTAACTCTCCTCTCCTGAAATACTCTGCACCGCTTGAGGACTCTGCTCCTTCCTTTATATAACTCTCCTCTCCTGAAATATTCTGCACTGCTGGAGGACTCTACTCCTTCCTCTATCTAACTCTCCTCTCTTGAAATACTGTGCACTGCTGGAGGACTCTGCTCCTTTCTCTATCTAACTCTCCTCTCCTGAAATTCTGTGCACCTCTTGAGGACTCTGCTCCTTCCTTTATATAACTCTCCTCTCCTGAAATATTCTGCCCTGCTGAAGGACTCTGCTCCATCCTCTATCTAACTCTCAGGCTTATGTTAAATGTATTCTAGACATGAGACACTCCTTCTATCTTATAGGGGTCTTGCTCTTTCTCTTTAGTTCTCTTTCTCTGACATTTCTCCTCTTCAATACTCTCTTCAGCTCTAACTTTTCTTTTCTGGGTCAGGTGACATCATGGGTTCAGCAATGAACAACTTGGACAGCCTCCTGACCATGTCGTCTGGTTGTGGAGAGCAGAACATGCTCAAGTATTCTCCCAATGTCTGTGCTCTCCGGTATTTGAAGTCTTCAAATCAGCTGACTGATACCATCCTGGAGAAGGGGAGGAAGTTCTTGGACGCAGGTGAGTGTAGCATCTAAAGGCAGAAGAGGCCCTGGGCAAATAAAACACAAAGCGTGTTCACCGGTTCAAAGCCAATAGAAGAGTGAAATAAAATGGGCAATTGGCTGCTTTTGTAGCTGCATTTTCCATAACTTTCAATGGAGTCTTGAAGGACACTCTTCCAATTACTGCTAGAGCTTACCATGCCCCAGTATTGAAAATTCTACTTACACCTGGGCAGTGTACATTGTAATGCAGAATAACACAGCTGTCCTGGAACTAACATCAATCCATGGTGTCAAGGAATGTCAGTCTTCTGTATGGAAGGTGTTCTGCCTTGCCACACATTTCCCTGTGTTTAAGTCAACATGCAGCTAAACCCTTCTATTCTGAAATAAGCCAGACTGAATGTAATCTTGAAGCTTTATTGACAAAACAGGGTGGGTGAAACTAGGAAAAATTAGGAAAAAAACAGATGAGAAAAACATGCAATTAATGTAAGAAACAAGTCCAAGCCTATCAGCAATGCTGCCTTCAGCATTTTCAGTCTTTTTTCATTAATTTAGCAAAAAAATAAAAACCCCAGTGGTGATTAAATACCACCAAAAGAAAGCTCTAGTTGTGTGAACAAAATGATACAATTTTAGTTTGTCGCACTTTGAATGACAATTGTGTGGTCATGCAACATTGTACCCAGAGCTGAAAGCTGATAATTGGCCTGGTAAGGAAGGGGGTGCCTGGTAAAAAAGGGGGTATAAGTGCCCGGTAGGCAAGTGGTTAATAGCCACAAAGGATATAAATCCACATTGTGCACACCAAATTCCTTTGCAAACCCAAATATTATCTTGCAAAAGCAGCAGTGACGTCATCACTGTACTGATCATAGCCTGTGCAGGAGCAGAGCTGTGGGAGAGACCCAACAGGCTCCACCCACTACAGGATGCCTACAGAAAACTAGGGGGCGGAGACAAGACCAGTCATCCTGCACAAGGAGAGAGAGCAGCACGGAGCGGTCTTTATTATAGGAAAAGTCTCACACTGGATTACTGCACAGATCTGGAAGAAATACACAATCACACCAAGATTCAAGGAAGAACACACATGATGAATGCATTTAGACAATATTTTCCTATCCCCATGTTCAGCTTTAATTTAGATCACCTTTCATGCAATACATTTTGTCCTCATTTATCAGAGTGTCTGTCATTGTCTTCCAGCTAGAAGCAACTAGATTCAAATTAGAAGATAATTGGAAAATAAAAATGTTCTATGTGGTGGACAGAATAGCGGTCTAATTCTTAGCATATATTATTTTGGGGGGTTCCCTAGAGCACTTCTGCAAGAAAAAAAATGTTTTTCATTGAAACTGTCCTTTTTTTATTAACTAAATTATATTCCTCCAGGACAGCAACGTCAGCTGACATACAAGCACCCAGATGGCTCTTACAGTGCCTTCGGCACAAGTGATAAGGAGGGCAGCACATGGTGAGTATGGCCCCCATCAGGTGGCTGCCAGGCAAGACATAAAGACTAGAGCTAGCCATACATGTATCGATTTACTCATAGAAATGAATGTATTCTGACAGCCACGACACGCACCGCTGTCGGGACACCCAATCTGCATCAGACTGGTTGCAGTCACTGTTCAGCCAACATTGAAACATCAACTTTCATCGAACCGCGTGATGCCAACAAGGTCACCCACTGCTGAAATTGCCTCAGATTCAGCTAGAATCAGATTAAATTCAATACATCTATGGCAGCCATTAAGCTAGGTTCACACCAGTGCCGTGCAATGTAGCATGCACGCACTTCTGTGTGTTGTGTGTAGGGCATCCTATTCCCGCCAATGGGCTGCCCTACCCCCAAGAAACGCAGGGGAAGAAGTCCCCAACCCTTTTGTAAGATCGCACCACACTGAACTGCATAGTGCTAAAACACCATGCTGTTTGGTGTGTGCAGTTGCCTATGCATGGGGGTGCCATTAGGAATTAACCGCTTCCAGTCCAGTTCTGACATTTCTCTCCTACATGTATAAAACTTACTTTTTTTGCTAGAAAACTACTTAGAACCCCCATACATTATGTATTTTTTAAACAGAGGTGTAAGAGAATATAATGGTGGGGTTTGCAGTTTTTTATGCCACATGGTATTTGCGCATCGGTTTTTCAAATGCAATTTTTGGAGAAAAAGGTACACTTTGAGGAGATTTAATGCACAAAAACACAAGATAATACCCAATATTTTGATAAAATATAAAAGATGATGTAAGGCCGAGTAAATAGATACCTAACATGTCACACTTTAAAATTGTGCACACTCATGGAACGGCGCTAAATTACGGTATTTAAAAATCCCCACAGGCAATGCTTTAACCAGTTGCGGACCATCCCATGCAGATATACTGCTGCAGGGTGGCCTTTCTGTGCTGGATCATGTATCTGATACGTGATCTGGCTCTTCTGGGTAGGTAGCGCGCACAAGCACCCCGCTGCCCCAGCTGTGCTGTCATTCAATACAAGCAGAGTGGATGACAGAAGAGAGCTCTGTGATTGTAAATGACACAGAGCTCTGTCCTAACAGCGGCAATGAGCCAGTTTTTGTTTCCCTGCAAAGCAAGGAATTAAAAACTGGCACATCCCCTAGTACCATCAGCACACTGTAAACACATTACATGCTGTTAGGCACACAGTTAACCATTTGATTGCTGCTAGATGTTAACTCCTTCGCAGTCAGTGCCATTAGTATACTATCAGTGTCAATTATTAGCACTGATCACTGTGTTACTGGTGAAGTTCATGTTCGTTAATCAGTTCCCACAAAGTGTCAGTTAGTGTCAGATTGCCTGTTGTACTATCTCAGTTCAGCTATTCGCTGATCTCCGTCATTACTAGTATAAAAAAATCAATAAATTAAATTTTCAGTATACAGTATATCCCATAGTTTGTAGGTGCTATAACTTTAACTAAGGAAAGAGAAGAGATGGGTGCCAGACTAAGTGCAGCATTAAAGAGTAAATTTTATTGCAAGGTAAAACAATGGCAACTCACTAGAAGTAAAATAGGATCAGGAACGGCACCACACTCCTACGTCTGACGTCATGTCCGCCCCGGCGCCATTTGTGTTCCAGGCTGGTTTTCCTTCCAGCGGCTGGCCGCAACAAGCACTTAGCATCCAGGAGACCCGGTTTTCTGCTGCAGCTCCTGCATTACACACTCCTGCTCCCTCTCCATCGGTTCCCGGGACCCATACAGGATGACGTCCATGGTGACATGCCTGATCCTATTTCACTTCTAGTGAGTTACCATTGTTTTACCTTGCAATAAAACTTACTGTTTAATGCTGCACTTAGTCTGGCACCCCTCTCCCGCCACATGGCTTCTTGCAAGTGTGTTAGAACGCCTAGAGCGCAAGCCGTGTATTGGCCGTCGCTCCAGATGACGTGACGTTGACATCTGGTACCACTCATGTGCACCTTTCAATGAAACCAGATGTGCACGCGGGGAGCGCACTGGAACTGTATCACATTGAGGGCGGAGGTGCGCTAATGATCGGGACCAAACTGGTAAGACTAGCAATTCCCTGGACAATGGGTGGCTGAGCAACAAGTACATAGGGCAGAAAAAACATTTCCTTAAAACGTAAAGAAGTATATGGATGATGGAGGGGGTGAGGAGAGGTCTCCCAAAAGATATACGGCATGGGCATCTCTACACGGAGCCCAATGGTGTCATGTATATTTACAAATGTACATGGTGAGAATCTGGCACCTGGGAGGTGTATGAATGTGCCGAGGGCCTACACCAAATACCAAGTGTGGAACTGTCAAAGTCAGGTCTTAATACTCAATGCTTCTGGTTTCTTGCATCACACAGTGGGAGGAACGACATCTGGAACAGGGTCTCAAGAACAAGATGCCACTGGTCACATCCTTACCGAGCTCCCCGATTGCATGGGAGAGCCTTTATAAAGACAGCGGCAGGAGGGGGGAGGACCTCTACTGCCACCTGTAAAAGTAATCCAGCGGCTCTTTAGCCACTTGGATTACTTTTACATCACACAGAATCGCCAGCTGTAAAAAATGAGATCTCGGTCATCGCTGCATCTGAGTATGATGTCCTCTCCACCTCATCCAATCACAAAATGCTGTTCATTCACTAAGAAAATGCACACACTTTCTTGATGGACCTTTGAGTTCACAATTCAGCAGGGTAGTCACTCAGCACAGGACCTGAAAGCTAGTAAAGATCACTGGAGTAGGCACCTAAGCTATTTCCAGCTTCCATGGGGATCCCACAGGTATGGTACTTACATACATACATGGCCCAAACTGGACCAATGTAACTATTTTTAAATTGCCAAACCTAAATTTCATTGTTAAGGTTACAATGAGCTTTAAATTTCTCCTTGGGGTTGAGGAAGCTCTTTTCACCCATCTAACGCACCCCATTGCTAACTGCAACCATTTGCTAATAAACAAAGTCATGTGATTGCCAAAGCAGGCACTGCTGCACGGTGAAATTAGAAGCCAATTTTGAAGCCAGTGTTTTTATGGCAAAATCAAATTTGTCAAAATTTTCCGCTCATCTCAATTCATGATAAAATTTAGAAATTTGCATTAGCACACTGCTTAGTCAATAAATCAAAGGAGAGAATGCTTAGCCATTGACAATTAATGGCCATCATTTATACCATCATTTATATTTATATAATTTATTTATTTACATTTATAGCCATCCTAGTCTACAGTAAACAACTAGGCTATGGGGCCCAAGGATTGGAGGGGGCCCCACTAGGGAGGTTCTTTGATGCTTCCATTCCAGAAGAGCAAGGTCAAATGCACAGGGTCATGGTTTGTTATCTTGCTGTTGAATCCCCCCTCCTTATTTGAGTAGATTTATTGCCTTGCTGACTTGGGTGGTAAAAGGGGTGGGGGGCTGCCTATCCTAGATTTAGACATACTTAATTTTAGGATCAATGCATAGGACCATGCTTTGGGATCATGCTGTTGCATCCCCCCCTTCCTACTGTTACAATTAAACTTGTCCCATATGGCATTGCCAGGTGTCACAAAGAGAGGCCTGCTGAACAGTGCCATCAAAATTTTGCTATGGGGCCCCATGAGTTGTAGTTATGCTCTGTTGACAACTAAACAAATTTAATCTTTGCCATCCAACGTCAGCAAACTGAAATCTGCTTTTTAGAGGTTACTAGAGATTATTCTTTTAAATTTTTGACTTTTAGAAAAATGTTCGCTCTTGGTGTTCATGTATGTCATGACTGACAGGTATGTGCCATGTTTGCCCTCTTCCATATTTCCAGGCTCACAGCCTTCGTCATAAAGAGTTTTTGTCAAGCTCAGGATTTTAGCTTCATTGATGACAAACACATAAAACAAGGTCTGAGTTTCCTGGAGAAACAACAAAAAGACAACGGTTGTTTCCAGTCCACGGGACGAGTGCTGCATAACGGCATGAAGGTGAGAAGAATGCCAAACTGTAATGCAAATGTTATGCTTACCCCTAGTGTTGGTGGTCAGGCACTATAGATGGCTTTGTGTTCTTTGCCTGTAGCAGCCCCCTTTCCCATAAAGCTGGCAGGCCTACTGGTACTCAGTTTCCCCCAGGACATGTATACAATGCTTTAGTGCCTGGCTACCACTCTGGGGCAGGCATGACCAAAGCATAGCAAACAGGTACTTGCAGTTGGCAGACAGGCAGAGTGGTTCAATGACAGTCTGGGTTCAGGGCCGGCAAGGTTTAGAAAATAGTCAGGGTCAGATCTGTGTAATATAATTTATTTTCCTAATGGGGTAAATATAAAATATTGTACATGAATATTCTGTATTTGTATATAAATCCAATAGGTGGAGCTCTCAGCTTTTCTTAACAGTTTACCCAGCTAACCTTAGCTGCTGTGCTAAAATAATAATAATAATAATAATAATAAAGCGATAAATCAACGGTGTATTTCCAGTTTTGGCGTGAATGGGAGGACCAGCTGGTAGATTACACCATAGGGATTGTAGGATTTTTTATTTCTTTTAACTAAATCAAATGTCTTTTTTGTTCATGCGGCAGGGTGGTGTGGATGATGAGGTCTCGCTCACAGCTTACGTTGTGGTGGCCTTCTTGGAGTGTGGAAGAGAGCTCAATGTAAGTCTGCTGTCCTTCACATTATACTCCTCCATGGAGTATGAACGCTCACACATACATCAACATGGCAATTGCATTTGACCTTTGGCCTTCCCTTCAGTCTTGCAAAGTTGTACCGGCTCCTCTCTTGTACTGAAATGACTTACTCTGATTTCACTGCACACTTTGAGCTTCTCACAGTGTACATTAGAAGCTGCAGCAAGTCAGACAGAGCCCGCCTCATTTCCTGGGTGGAGGACTTCCAGCATCCTCTAGCACTTTCCTCTACAGCCTGTCTGTCCCTGGCCTGCTCCTTTCATTCATTGAATTTGAGATCTTTTAATCATGGAGGCTCAGCATCACATGTGGGTGCTACCTAGGAACGCCAACTCCTCCAGACTGCTATCCACCCATCAAGGCATTGATATTTCCATAACTCTTCCCAAGACCCAGCCTGCTGCTTGCATCAAGGCTGAGGTCTCCTGATAGGAGGAGTACTGAGGCAGGGTGTTGTGATGTTTTCAGGAAGCTATGTACAGCCCCCTGGCAGCCCCTCCCACCAGCCATAGTCTGCCTGCATTGCACAGAGAAGCACAGAGACCCAGCAGTGACATTGTTGGATCTAAAAGAAGGTATGCAGTGAAAACAGAATCATTTTATATAAATGTTTTATTCGCATATTGATAAGGTAAGACGGAGGAAACTACAGCTTTGAAGTGCTTTGCCTTCCTCTGGACCCAAATTACTGGATTTCAACATTTGCATATTGAGCTTAAATATATTTTACATATATATATATATATATATATATATATATACATATACACTATATTGCCAAAGGTATTGGGACACCCCCGCCCCAAAATAAATGGATTCAGGTGTTCCAATCACCTCCATGGTCACAGGTGTATATAATCCAGCCCCTAGGCATGCAGACGGCTTCTACAAACATTTGTGAAAGAATGGGTCGCTCTCAGGAGCTCAGTGACTCCAAGCGTGGTCCAGTGATAGGTTGTCACCTGTGTAATAAGTCCATCCGTGACATTTACTGGCTACTAAATATTCCACGGCCAACTGTTAGTGGTATTATAACAAAGTGGAAGCAACTGGGAACAACAGCAACTCAGCCATGAAATGATAGGCCACGTAAAATGACAGAGCGGGGTCAGCGCATGCTGAAGCGCAGAAGTCACCAACTGTCTGCAGAGTCAATAGCTAAAGACCTCCAAACTTTGTGCGGCCTTCAGATTAGCATAACAACAGTATGTAGAGAGCTTCATGGAATGGGTTTCCATGGGCGAGCAGCTGCATCCAAGCCTTACATCACCAAGTGCAATGCAAAGCGTCGGATACTTTGGTGTAAAGCACACCGCCACTGGACTCTAGAGCAGTGGAAATGTGTTCTCTGGTGTGACCAATCACGCTTCTCTGTCTGACAATCCAATAGACATGTCTGGGTTTGGCAGTTCCCAGGAGAACGTTACTTGCCTGACTGCATTGTGCCAAGTGTAAAGTTTGGTGGAGGGGGGATTATGGTGTGGGGTTGTTTTTCAGAGGTTGGAATTGGCCCCCTAGTTCCAATGAAGGGAAGTCCTAAGGCGTCAGCATACCAAGACATTTTGGACAATTTCATACTCCCAAATTTGGGAACAGTTTGGGGATGGCCCATTTCTGTTCCAACACGACTGCGCATCAGTGCACAAAGCAAGGTCCATATATATATATAGTGTATGTATATATATATTTATATATATATATATATTTAAGCTCAATATGCAAATGCTGAAATCCAGTAATATATCCAGTAATTAAATAATATCCAGTATGTAGATATATATGTATATACCCACCCACATTATTTGATATACAGTCATGGCCGAAATTGTTGGCACCCTTGATATTTCTCCAGGAAATCATGTATTTCTCACGAAACGTATTGCATTAACACATGTTTTGCTATACACATGTTTATTCCCTTTGTGTGTATTGGGACAAAACAAAAAAAGGGAGGAAAGAAAGCAAATTCGACATAATGTCACACAAACCTCCAAAAATGGGCTGGACAAAAGTATTGGCACCCTTTCACAACTGCGGATAAATAAGAATGTTACAAGCATGTGATG
Organism: Staurois parvus; assembly: GCF_062004578.1. Taxonomy (NCBI): domain Eukaryota; kingdom Metazoa; phylum Chordata; class Amphibia; order Anura; family Ranidae; genus Staurois; species Staurois parvus. The sequence goes on from NW_028318533.1 coordinate 321,835, forward strand.
CTCCTGTAAACTCACCTGGGGCAAGTAACAGGTGTGGGCAATATAGAAATCACACCTGAAAGCAGATAAAAAGGAGAGACGTTCACTTAACCTTTGCATTGTGTGTCTGTCTGTGCCACACTAAGCATGGACAACAGAAAGAGGAGACGAGAACTGTCTGAGGACCTGAGAACCAAAATTGTGGCAAAATATCAACAATCTCAAGGTTACAAGTCCATCTCCAGAGAACTAGATTTGCCTTTGTCCACAGTGCGCAACATTATCAAGAAGTTTGCAACCCATGGCACTGTAGCTAATCTCCCTGGTCGTGGACGGATGAGGAAAATTGATGAAAGATTGCAACGCAGAATAGTCCGGATGGTGGATAAGCAGCCCCAAACATGTTCCAAAGACATTCAAGCTGTCCTGCAGGCTCAGGGAGCATCAGTGTCAGCGCGAACTATCCGTCGACATTTAAATGAAATGAAACGCTATGGCAGGAGACCCAGGAGGACCCCACTGCTGACACAGAGACATAAAAAAGCAAGACTACAGTTTGCCAAAATGTACTTGAGTAAGCCAAAAGCCTTCTGGGAAAACGTCTTGTGGACAGATGAGACCAAGATAGAGCTTTTCGGTAAAGCACATCATTCTACTGTTTACCGAAAACGGAATGAGGCCTACAAAGAACAAAACACAGTACCTACGGTAAAATATGGTGGAGGTTCAATGATGTTTTGGGGTTGTTTTGCTGCCTCTGGCACTGGGTGCCTTGACTGTGTGCAAGGCATCATGAAATCTGAGGATTACCAAAGGATTTTGGGTCGCACTGTAGGGCCCAGTGTCAGAAAGCTGGGTTTGCGTCCAAGATCCTGGGTCTTCCAGCAGGACAATGACCCCAAACATACGTCAAAAAGCACTCAGAAATGGATGGCAAAGAAGCGCTGGAGAGTTCTGAAGTGGCCAGCAATGAGCCCAGATCTAAATCCCATTGAACACCTGTGGAGAGATCTTAAAATTGCTGTTGGGAAAAGGTGTCCTTCCAATAAGAGAGACCTGGAGCTGTTTGCAAAGGAAGAGTGGTCCAAAATTCCGGGTGAGAGGTGTCAGAAGCTTATTGATGGTTATAGGAAGCGACTGATTTCAGTTATGTTTTCCAAAGGGTGTGCAACCAAATATTAAGTTAAGGGTGCCAATACTTTTGTCCAGCCCATTTTTGGGGTTTTGTGTGACATTATGTCATATTTGCTTTTCTGCCTCTGTTTTATATTTGTTCCAATACATACAAAGGGAATAAACATGTGTATAGCAAAACATGTGTTAATGCAATACCTTTTTTGTGTGAAATACTTGATTTTCAGGAAAAATATCAAGGGTGCCAACAATTTCGGCCATGACTGTATATATATATATATATTTATTGTATATATACATACATTATCAATATTACTATATTTGGGTTTTTAATACTTTTAACAAGATAAATAACGCAACTGCCGCTTGTAGGAATTATTTTCTCTCTAGAGGCAACATTTCACAGTTATTTGGTGGGGGGGGTTTGTACCTTTGTTTACTTGTATGAAATTATATCTAAAGGCAATGTTTTTTTGTTTTTTGGATTGAGTGGAGAGGGATTAGAACCCCTGCCAGGTTTTTATTTCTGTCTGTGTCCCCATTAGGTAGATTCACCTTCTTTATTTGTCCTGTTTACGATTATAACTGAAAGCGAAAGTAAAAGACAATTTCAAATTTTGGGTTGTCCTCACAATAATAATAGGGGGGAAATTTTCCTATGAGGACAGTAGTTCTGGTGGAGGTCCCCAAGGAATTCCCTTAATTTGCAGAGAATTCCTCTCACTTCCTGTTTGGCTATGGGACAGGAAGTGAAGGGAAATCTCGTCAATGGGACAAAGATGGGAAAAAAAAATATTCTGACAGAGGTTATAATCCTCACTTACTCTAGAACTATAGAGTTCTGCCTGTAGTTCTACTCTAAGATGAGAAGATGAGAAAATACTGAAAAATCTGTTCTGTTGTTAACTCAGAGGAAAAAAAACTATTATTCAATAATAATAATAGTAAGAAAAAAAAAACAGACAGCATAACAGTTTATTATTTCCCATCCACAAATCGGAAGCTCATGTTCCAAGAAAGTGCAAGCTCTTGGGGTGGCATGCAGTCAGACAAGAGTCTCACTTTTGAGCCTGCTGCATGCTTGCAGAGCCCCTTCCCCCTGTAATGGAATCCAATACAGAAGTGCTTCCTTATTAATTCACTTCACTTGGAATGCTGATTTGATTTGGGGCCCACTATAACTTAGACTGGTTGGATGTGAAATGGGATGTAATCTTTTAGACCTGTTTACCAGTCTATTGAGTAAATTGGGCTACTGGTGATATTAGTTGGTAATTCCCTGTTAACCCCAGCTTGGAGCAAACAAGTAGGATCTGCTCATCCCTACTCTTCATTAAAACCACGGGAGATGGTAAACTTGATGGACATTTGACGTTTTCCATCTTAGATAACCTTTTTATTTTATGTGTATCTGGGACAGATAATTCTCTAGATAAGCTGCTTATTATTGTTACCTTGTGTGGTGCAGGATCGTGTGGTGGAGAAAGCTTTGCAGTGCTTGAAGGATGAACCTGCAGAAAAAGCCACTCCATACAAAATGGCCCTTAAAGCGTACGCCTACACACTGGCCAACTGCACGGAGGAACGTTCCAACATCATGCAGCTCCTGGATGAAAAAGCAAACAAAGGAGGTAGAGTAGTAAACTACATTCTTACCCACTGCTGTCACACCAAATTATTACACCAGAAGACCTATACCAAGACCAAAGTATAATAAAAATATGTCTGTCATTTCTAGTGCCTATCCATCATAGTACAAGCGTTGCAGAATGGGACAACTGGAAGAATTACATAAAAAATACATTCTATAAAAAATGGTGGTTATAGGTCATAAAACCCCCATACTCTGATCGTTTGAGTATATATAAATATATATCATTTGAGATCTACTGAACCTGCAGCTGGAGCTTTTCCATTTTTGTGTGATAGCAGGGAACAGCCAGAATGCTATATCCCACACTCCTACCTCCTGCCCTAACTTGTTAGCTGCTTAAGCCACTAAAAACATACTCAAATGCCCAGTGATCCAATGTTTTCTCACTGTGCCACTGGCACACACTGGGTTCTGCACCACCACCATCATCATCTGTAATATCATCAGGATGCTGGGTATCTCTTCTGGGTTCGTGTGGCTAAGCCCTATGATGATGCAAATGCACCACATCATCAGGGACTGGCTGCAAATACCAGGAACAGACAGCTTGCCCCTTGATGATGTTCCATGGCCCATGTGCAATAGCATAATTGGCAGCCTCCTGGTATGCATAATGTGGATATCCAAAGAGGCTGTCATTCACACCTAGGTGAGAACCTAGGATGTGTGGGGAGAATTCCCCCATTTAGAAATAAAAGAATTAAAAAGCAATTTTGAGGGAGGAGGGGACTAGTGATAAGATGGCAGAAAGTGGCTGAGGAAGGTGGTCTTCTTCAAGTGTTTCGTCATTGGTGACTATTTAAGCATAGGTTTTTACTGCTTCTGCCAGATGCCATTGTGCACACTACAGCAGGATGTGCTTGAAAAGTAATAGTTTGTGTTGTTAATATTTAATGATCTGGCCAATCACCAGGAGTCTGGTGGTGTTAAATATCTGGCACAGTTCCTGTCACATAGGCTTTTCTCCTGGGCTTAGGCCCTAAGAAGATGTGTGTGTATGCTCTCTTGAGCTCTCCTGGACTTAGGCTCTTGGAAATTGTGTGCTGCAGAAGCCTCCACTCCAGGGAGGTCTCCAAAGATGCTGGTTTTCTAAAGATGAGTAACTGGCTCTGAAGGAGCACCTGTGACTGTCCCTCATTGGATGGATATAGTGACCAACTGGCTGAGGGAGAAGTTCATACAATAACGTTTAACAGCTCTCCTGCCCTAAAAGTCTATGATAAAGGTCTAAGATACCACTAGAACCTTTATCTCTAAGGAGCCAAAGATAACTAGTCAGCGTAGTTTATGGGAGAAGACTTAGAGACCTTTGAAGGAGGTTAGAACCCAGCATGGTGATTGAAACTATCGGTGTTTAGGGTATCCCAAACAAACCAGTTTATTGTACCAGAGTGCCAGGTGTCAATCTTTGTTGGAGAACCTAGAAAAGGACCCTGCGATTGAATTTGGCATGGGTCTTATCACTATCTAAGTGTACTTGGGACATTTAGAATGTAAGCTTTTATCTTGCTGAAGGTCAACCCTTTTGAAGGTCAGCATCAACAGTTTTTTTCCCCATTCCCATGTTCAAATTCCTACACCTCCAGTGGAACCACATGTTAAAATAGTTTTGAACAATATAAAGAGGCTGTTGTGATCATATAAATGGAAGTCGTGTGATAATACATGTGGAACCACCAAAGAGGGAACACAATGCATTCTCATTGGGAGCACTGCTAAGCAGTTTTCAACATTGCCATTCTTAAACTGTATACTGCACAATTTCCGATGCATTGCAGTGCTGCTGCTTCCATACTGTCCCATACAAAAACATTATTGTGGTTGTGTGAGATGGTTGTTGGTTGTTGAGAGTTTCAACAGCGGAAAATGTGGAAAACTTGCCCTTTTGGCTGCCAGTAGAGACACATTGATCACATCCACGGGAATTGTCATAACTTAATTAATAATAATAATAATATAGGTCCTCTTTACCCTCCTTTTCTTTGTAGATGGCATGATGTATTGGAGTCAGGAAGCTAAAGTTGAAAAAGAATCATACTGGTCCAAACCCAAATCTGTAGACGTGGAGATAACGGCTTATGTCCTCATGGCCTATTCCTACCTTCCAAAGCCCTCCAGCAAGAACATTGGGGACATGATGACCATCACTCGCTGGATGTGCAAACAGCAAAACGGAAACGGTGGTTTCAGTTCCACACAGGTAAAGTTTTATTTTTTTCTCTTTGTGGGCCCTAGGGAGATTTTCTATTACTTCCTGTTTTAGATATGCAGAAGGAAATGAGAGAACTGCACTCAGCTCTTAATATGTCACTAAACCCAATCAAAATAATATTCTATAACTTTGTTTTCATCTGGATACCTTGAAATAGAGTGTACAGTGCATGCCGAAATACAAATGTAATTATTTTTTTGGATCCCATGTTCTTTATGATGGCAGCTCTTATGGTCCCACTGTATGTGAGATATAGCCACCCTTCTTGCAAGTTCCCGCAATGGACTACATTAGTACGATAGAGCGGTGAAGGAAAGAATCTGTCAAAAATAGTCAGTAAACATTGTTTGTGAATTATAGAATTGAGAGGTGTTGATTTATTTCTACTGCTAGATAGGAAACAAATTTTTGGCTTGAGAATTTAGTGACACAGCTATGGGCTGAAAACACGCAGCATTTTTCTTGGACTGAGTGGTGTCATCCGTCTCAGTTGTCTTTTGCAAAACTATTTAAACCCTCCCCCTACTCTATTCTACACAACATAAAAGGCTAATTGATCTGTAGTCCCAAAATAAGACCTGGGAAGACTAACCGGACTCCTTGAGATATCAGAACGTTTTTTTAGGACAGATTGTTTCCATTTTCAGATAAAACAGTTTTAATGGGACCAAAAGGGAGCAAATAAAAGAGCATTGTTACAGTTTACCAGTTTATCTTATCTCTGTTTTAATATGAATTGATGGATTCAGCAGACTTTTCACAGTGCAGCTTGGTAGCACTGCACTCTCTTATCAGATGATTCTGTGCTATGAATGCTTGCTCACTAAGAACTATAGAGACGAGTATTCAAAACTAGAGATTGTTGGGTCCACATTCCTTTAGGACAAGAAAAAAAAAGATGCGATAAAGGCAGAGAATTAATGATAGGATCACAATTAGAGTGACTCTGCAGTTAGCTTCCATGCAGGACATTTGGTTCGAGCGCACCTTTAATTCCAGTTTCTTCATGGACATCAGTCTAATACCATTTACCCGATCCCATAACTTTATGACCACTAATCTAATATTGAGTAGGTTCCCCTTTTGCTGCCAAAATAGTCCTGACCTGTCGAGACATGGACACCTCTAGGTATGCTCTGGTATCTAGCACAAAGTCATTGGTAGCAGATGCTTTAAGTCCTGTAAGTTGTGAGGTGAGACCTCCGTGGATCGGACTTGTTTTTCCAACATGTCCAACAGATGCTAGATTGGATTGATATCTGAAGAATTTGGAAGCCAAATCAACCCTTCAATCTCGATGTGTTCTACAAACCATTCTTGAACCATTTTTATAGTGTGGCAGGGTGCAGTATCCTACTGCAAGAGGTCACTGCCATGAGGGAATACCATTTCCATTGCTCATCAACAATGTTTAGGTAGGTGGTAAATGTTAAAGTAACATCCACATGAATGGCAGGACTCAAGGTTTCCCAGAAGAACATTGCCCAAAGAATCACACTGCCTTTGTTGGCTTGTCTTCTTCCCGTACTGCATCCTAGTACCATCTCTTCCTCATCTAAGCAACACACATGCCCCCAGTCATCTACTGTACATGATGTAAAAGAAAATGATATTCATCAGACCAGGCCTTCTTTTTCCATTGCTCCATGGTCCAGGTCTGATGCACATGTGGCCATTGTAGGTGGATATGGGTCAGTATGGGCACACTGACCGTTCTGCAGGTTTGCATCCCCATACACAACAAACTGTGATGCTCATTTTTTCTGCTTTCAACACCTCAACTTCAGGGACAACATGTTTACTTTTAGATGCCATTGTAACAAAATAAACAATCTTATTCACTTAACCAGCCAGTGGTCATAAAGCTATGGCTGATTGGTTTATATAAAATTGCACTAATTCACCCTTATCTCTGCAAAAGATTCACCTTGTGGTGGATGTTCCAGCTGTGGAGATAGCCTTCAGCAAAAATGGGGTTTACAGTGGGGATCTAAAGTTTGGGCACCCCAGCTACAAATTTGTATTAATGTGCATAAAGAAGCCAAGGAAAGATTGAAAAATCTCCAAAAGGCATCAAATTACAGATTAGACATTCTTATAATATGTCAACAAAAGTTAGATTTTATTTCCATCATTTACACTTTCAAAATAACAGAAAACAAAAAAATGGCGTCTGCAAAAGTTTGGGCACCCTGCAGAATTTATAGCATGCACTGCCCCCTTTGCCAAGCTGAGACCTGCCAGTGTCATGGATTGTTCTCAATCATTGTCTGGGAAGACCAGGTGATGTCAATCTCAAAGGTTTTAAATGCCCAGACTCATCTGACCTTGCCCCAACAATCAGCACCATGGGTTCTTCTAAGCAGTTGTCTAGAAAACTGAAACTGAAAATAGTTGACGCTCACAAAGCTGGAGAAGGCTATAAGAAGATAGCAAAGCGTTTTCAGATGTCAATATCCTCTGTTCGGAATGTAATTAAGAAATGGCAGTCATCAGGAACAGTGGAAGTTAAAGCAAGATCTGGAAGACCAAGAAAAATATCACTGGAGTTGTGGTACACTATTCTACTATAAAGAGATACTTGTACAAATATGGTCTTCATGGAAGAGTCATCAGAAGAAAACGTCTTCTACGTCCTCACCACAAAAATCATCGTTTGAACTTTGCAAATGAACATATAGACAAGCCTGATGCATTTTGGAAACAAGTTCTGTGGACCGATGAGGTTAAAATTGAACTTTTTGGCCGGAATGAGCAAAGGTACGTTTGGAGAAGAAGGGGCACAGAATTTAATGAAAAGAACCTCTGTCCAACTGTTAAGCATGGGGTTGGATCAATCATGCTTTGGGGTTGTGTTGCAGCCAGTGGCACAGGGAACATCTCACGAGTAGAAGGAAAAATGGATTCAATAAAATTTCAGCAAATTTTGGATGGTAACTTGATGCCATCTGTGAAAAAACTGAAGTTAAAGAGAGGATGGCTTCTACAAATGGATAATGATCCTAAACACACCTCAAAATCCACGGGGGATTACATCAAGAGGCGTAAACTGAAGGTTTTGCCATGGCCTTCACAATCTTCTGACCTCAACATAATTGAAAATCTATGGATAGGCCTTAAAAGAGCAGTACGTGACAGACAGCCCAGAAATCTCAAAGAACTGGAACACTTTTGTAAGGCAGAATGGGCAAAGATACCTCAAACAAGAATTGAAAGACTCTTGGCTGGGTACAAAAAGCGTTTACAAGCTGTGATACTTGCCAAAGGGGGCAGTACAAGATATTAACTTTGCAGGGTGCCCAAACTTTTGCAGACGCCATTTTTTTGTTTTCTGTTATTTTGAAAGTGTAAATGATGGAAATAAAATCTAACTTTTGTTGACATATTATAAGAATGTCTAATCTGTAATTTGATGCCTTTTGGAGATTTTTCCATCTTTCCTTGGCTTCTTTATGCACATTAATACAAATTTTTAGCTGGGGTGCCCAAACTTTCGATCCCCACTGTAGATGATGAAATAAAGTAAATCTGTAAGCAAGCAGATAAACAGTTCATATACATACTTTAACTATTTTCCCTGCCTACGGATTTGTTCTTATTTACACACATCTGTGGCACTCCACAGACGGAAAGATCGCTCTACACAGAGATCGCTTCTGCGTTATTGATTTCCTACCCCTGGTTAATCAATCCAATGATCTGTGATTCACCGATAGCTCAATATAAGCTGTGTTTTGCAGGATACTGTTGTTGGTCTGCAAAGTTTGTCAAGATTTGCTACTCTAACCTCTGGGAAGGCGGGAGAAGTGGTCATTGATGTGACCTCAGAGAGAGGATTTCACCACAAGGTCCTTATCAATAGTGATAACAAACTCCTGCTGCAGAAGTTAACACTGCCAGAGGTGCCCGGAGAATACTTGGTGACGGCATCAGGAGCTGGAACCGCCTTCATGCAGGTAAGGATGGTTGGTGTCAGACTTCTGGCTGTGTGTGAGTAAGATTTGAGGTAGGTAAGGGAAAGTGCAGTCAAGCTGGGCCAAGTTCTCTGCTGGTTACTACAGGGTATTTCAATGAAAGATCTAAAGAGGATTAGTACTGTGGTATCTGCAGGCAAAAGAACTAGTAACCAGGATTTCCTGTGGTCTTGCTGTAGCTGATCTTGCCCCTTCACTGACTTATCATGCCTTGTTCAGCACTGTATTTCTGTGTGGAGGTGGCCAACTTGGTAATCTGAAGACTGGTGGGGTAAAGATAGAAGTGGAGGAAGCACAGATTGACAAAATAAACGAAACAAAAGCAGGGAGATTGTTGCACTGTAGGTCATAAGGTACAGCTTCCTCCCCAGAAAGGAGAACAGTGAGCAGCACAATGGTGGCATCACCAAATCTCACTCCAAACCTGGGGAGATTAGCAGTCAAAGGCAGCAATGCCTTAGATGATCTCACACTGCAGATATACAGCTATGAGGCTACATAACAGGAGTGCCATATTATAAGGGAATTTCAGAAAAAGGTAGATTTTTCAGGGCACTGCTTAGGCACAATTTAAAGCTCAACTCCACGAATTACAAAAAAAACAACCCCTGCAATGGATTCCACCCACATTTCAAGGAATAAATGCTCATTGACTCAAGGAGATGAGGAATAAGTTGTAGTATTTGCCTTATAGTTACATGGTTAGTCTGGCTGAAAAAAGACAAACGTCCAGGTGATACACAGAGATGAAATAAATCCTCCTACATAAGTTTTACCTGTTTATCTGCATCCATCTTTCCCCTACATCCATTCAAAGTGCAGAATTTACACAGGATCTCTCAGCTTTGAAAAGCGGTTGGCCAGACCTGATTGGAGGGAAGGGATCCCCCCTTCACATAGCACAAAGGAACAGAGCTAAGGCTGTCATTTTTCTCTTGGTGTCAGGAAAACTCATCAAAAGCGACTCATACTGATAGCAGAAGAACAAGACAGTAGACAGAAATGACACTAAGTGCTCTGAACTGACACGTACACACTATAGAGGGATATGCTTTGTTCATATTTAAGGTTTACAACCACTTTAACCCTACTCTAACCCTAAGCATTTCCCAAAAATGATTAACTGTTAATCCCAACCTGTGATGGCAATACTATCACAATGAAAGTGTTGTGTGCAGGGGCGGACTGACCATTCAAGCACTCGGCACTGCCCGAGGGCCCGGGGTCAGTAGGGGGCCCCATGAAATGCCCCTGGTACCTTTTTATAGGCTTTTTTTGGTGTGCTTTGAGTGTGGTCAAGGACACAGGGGCCCCATGATCCCCTATCGCCTGGGGGACCCATGAGTTGTTAGTCCGTCCCTGGTTGTGTGGTAAAATTTTGGGGTCAGAATCAAGAAGTATAAAAGTTTATATTCCGCTATAGCTTGTTACTTGGCTACCTCTGAGCCCCAGAACAAAATGTAGTGTATGGCAGCTTACCAGTCCTTAAATATGATGGTTGCCTGTTTTCTTTTATAATTTTTTTTTTCTTTCACCCAGTGATCCAGTAATACATTTCCTATCCTATAGAGACAACATTCACTCACCATACCATATCAAGACAACAGAAACAAGGGTACACAAGGGAGTGTTCTGTAGTTCACTGAAATAGCAGGGAACAATGTAACTGATAAGAATGCAATACTGGCAGAAAACACAGGAAGTTATCAGCTAACAAGATTTCTGGCAGGATCAACAGATATTCTTTGCACTTTTAGATCATATATAACAAAACACGTTTAATGGTATATTGAACAGACAGACAGGGTGCAAGTTCAATATTAGGGTTTATATACACTTCCAATAGAAGGTACGTATAGCTATATGTGTAATAGAGAGTCCATTCCAGCAACTCTGAGCCTCGAGACTAGTGGAAACAAGTAGCCATTTGGTGATTCATAAACCCAGAGTTTTACATGGAATGGTCCTTTTATCCATTGTTGTGTAGGACAGTATGTTTATGTTGTATTGATATCACACAGGTCATCCAGCGTTACCATTCCCCCCCAGAAGTAAAGGACGCTGCATTTTCCTTATCGGTACAACCCCAATGTTTGGAAGATGGAAAACTGGCGATCTTATTGGAATTCTGGTGAGAACATTCGTATCAGTCTTTGCATCAGAGGAGCTTACACTCTAATGTCCCACCACAGCCACACTATATTATTATACATTTATTATATATGTACAGTATACTATATAGCTCTGACATATTCCACAGTGCTGTACAGAGAACACTCAGCCAGTTACAGTTTCTGCACCAGAGGAGCTTACACTCTAATGTCCCACCACAGTCACACCCTATTTTTTTACATGTATATATCTCTGACATATTTTGCAGTGCTGTACAGAGAACACTGAGCCATCTGCACCAGTCTCTGCACCAGAGGAGCTTACACTCTAATGTATCACTGCATTCACACACTATTATTATACATGTATATAGCTCTGACCTATTCCATAGTGCTGTACAGAGAACACTGAGCCAGTCACATCAGTCTCTGCACCAGAGGAGCTTACACTCTAATGTATCACCGGATTCACACACTATTATTATAATACATTTATATAGCTCTGACATATACCACAGTGCTGTACAGAGAATACTGAGCCATCCGAATCAGTCTCTGCACCAGAGGAGCTTACACTCTAATGTATCACTGCATTCACACACTATTATTATACATGTATATAGCTCTGACATATACCACAGTGCTGTACAGAGAACACTGAGCCAGACACATCAGTCTCTGCACCAGAGGAGCTTACACTCATGTCCTACCACACTCACACACTATTATTTTCACGAACATGTATGGCAGCTACAGGCATCATCCCTTTTTTCTCAGTTGGAAACCGGCTTTTATGTAAAAGCCATCCTGGCAGCTAATTAACTGAGGCGGATGGGTTTGCCCCCCCCCCCCCCCACTGGTGCCTCTCCAGGCTCTACTGTCCCACCAGCAAGCCTGGAATGAAAGCTGGCTGTTCCTGCTGGTTTACCATAGAACTTGTTAAGGACTGGAAGGTCACCAATAAGCTCTATGGTATAGGAAGCCAGAAGCAACAAGCAATTTCGTCACTTCCAGTTTCCCAGGATGTAGACAGCACCAATTTTTACATTTGGAAAGTATCTGATCATCAATCTTGGTGTGATCAGTTGCTTTAAATGGCAGAGGAGACATCTGGGGTCTAATACACCCCAGATCCCTCCATAAAGTGTACCTGTCACTCCCTATTGCTGTAACAAGAGATGTTTACATTCCTTGCAACAGCAATAAAAGTAGTTTAAAAAATTAAAGAAGCAGTGTGAAAAAAAAATACAATTTAAACTTTTTTATAGTGCTCCTGTCTCTCCGCATAACACATAGGTGATCACACATACATATGTAAAAGTGATCGCACCACACACATGAGGTAATGCTGAGAATGTCAGAGCGAGAGAAATAATTCTAGTACCAGACCTCCTCTGTAATTTTAAATTTGTGACATATAAAGTTTGTCGCCATTCCATGAGCGTGCGCAATTTTAAAGCGTGACATGTTGGGTATCTGTTTACTCAGCGTAATACCCTCTTTTATTATTTTTACCAAACAACTGGGTATTATATTGTGTCTGCGTGCATTCAAATTAATGAAAGCTTATTTTTTCAAAAAAAAATTTGCATTTGAAAAACCGCTGCGCAAATACTGCGTGACATAAAACAATGCAAAGCCCACCATTTTATTCTCTAGGGCCTCTGCTACAAAATTGTGTGTGTGTCTATGTATTTATTTATATATATATATATATATATATATATATATATAATGTTTTGGGATTCTAAGTAATTTTCTAACAAAAAAAGACTGATTTTTACTTGTAAACAAAAAGTGTCAGAGAAAGGTTAGGTCTTCAAGTGGTTATGATAATCAGTAAATTAAAGTGTTGATGAATGAGTTCATGTTATGAAGTAGAATTTATCTTTTAGGTGGAGGTGGCCAAACAAATAACATGCTCTGTTGGCTATCATCTCAGGTATACAGGAAGTCGTAGGAATACCAACATGGTGCTTCTGGAGGTCCAGTCGTTGTCTGGCTTTGTTTCCCTGCCAGAGTCCATAGAAGAGGTGAGTATAATTAGAGATGAGCGAAGTATTGAAAAATTCGATTCGGCTGATTCGGCGAATTCCAGTATGAAATTCGATTCGATGCGAATTTCTTCGCTATGAAGATGGCTTATAAAAAGGGTTTCTAGGCTTCAGAGAGCCTTTAAATTAGTGCAGAACACTGTACCTTTAATTTAAATGCCCTTGGAGATCAGGAAGGAGAAGGAGAAGGAGAAGGAGAAGGATGAGAAGAAGGAGAAGGATGAGAAGAAGGAGAAGGAGAAGGAGAAGGATGAGAAGAAGGAGAAGGAGAAGGATGAGAAGATGGAGAAGGAGAAGGATGAGAAGAAGGAGAAGGAGAAGGATGAGAAGAAGGAGAAGGAGAAGGATGAGAAGAAGGAGAAGGAGAAGGATGAGAAGAAGGAGAAGGAGAAGGATGAGGAGAAGGAGAAGGATGAGGAGAAGGAGAAGGATGAGAAGAAGGAGAAGGATGAGAAGAAGGAGAAGGAGAAGGATGAGAAGATGGAGAAGGAGAAGGATGAGAAGATGGAGAAGGAGAAGGATGAGAAGAAGGAGAAGGAGAAGGATGAGGAGAAGGAGAAGGATGAGAAGAAGGAGAAGGATGAGAAGAAGGAGAAGGATGAGAAGATGGAGAAGGAGAAGGATGAGAAGAAGGAGAAGGATGAGAAGAAGGAGAAGGATGAGGAGAAGGAGAAGGATGAGAAGAAGGAGAAGGATGAGAAGAAGGAGAAGGATGAGAAGAAGGAGAAGGAGAAGGATGAGAAGAAGGAGAAGGATGAGAAGAAGGAGAAGGATGAGAAGAAGGAGAAGGAGAAGGATGAGAAGAAGGAGAAGGATGAGAAGAAGGAGAAGGATGAGAAGAAGGAGAAGGATGAGAAGTAGGAGAAGGAGAAGCAGAAGGAGAAGGATGAGAAGAAGGAGAAGGAGAAGGATGAGAAGATGGAGAAGGAGAAGGATGAGAAGAAGGAGAAGGAGAAGGATGAGAAGAAGGAGAAGGATGAGAAGAAGAAGGATGAGGAGAAGGAGAAGGATGAGAAGAAGGAGAAGGATGAGAAGAAGGAGAAGGATGAGAAGAAGGAGAAGGATGAGAAGAAGGAGAAGGATGAGAAGAAGGAGAAGGATGAGAAGAAGGAGAAGGATGAGAAGAAAGAGAAGGATGAGAAGAAGGAGAAGGATGAGAAGAAGGAGAAGGATGAGAATAAGGAGAAGGAGAAGCAGAAGGAGAAGGATGAGAAGAAGGAAAAGGAGAAGGATGAGAAGATGGAGAAGGATGAGAAGAAGGAGAAGGAGAAGGATGAGAAGAAGGAGAAGGATGAGAAGAAGGAGAAGGATGAGAAGAAGGAGAAGGATGAGAAGAAGGAGAAGGATGAGAAGAAGGAGAAGGATGAGAAGAAGGAGAAGGATGAGAAGAAGGAGAAGGATGAGAAGAAGGAGAAGGAGAAGGATGAGAAGAAGGAGAAGGATGAGAAGAAGGAGAAGGATGAGAAGAAGGAAAAGGAGAAGGATGAGAAGATGGAGAAGGATGAGAAGAAGGAGAAGGAGAAGGATGAGAAGAAGGAGAAGGATGAGAAGAAGGAGAAGGATGAGAAGAAAGAGAAGGATGAGAAGAAGGAGAAGGATGAGAAGAAGGAGAAGGATGAGAAGAAGGAGAAGGAGAAGGATGAGAAGAAGGAGAAGGATGAGAAGAAGGAGAAGGATGAGAAGAAGGAGAAGGATGAGAAGAAGGAGAAGGATGAGAATAAGGAGAAGGAGAAGCAGAAGGAGAAGGATGAGAAGAAGGAAAAGGAGAAGGATGAGAAGATGGAGAAGGAGAAGGATGAGAAGAAGGAGAAGGAGAAGGATGAGAAGAAGGAGAAGGAGAAGGATGAGAAGAAGGAGAAGGAGAAGGATGAGAAGAAGGAGAAGGATGAGAAGAGGGATGAGGAGAAGGATGAGAAGAAGGAGAAGGATGAGAAGAAGGAGAAGGATGAGAAGAAGGAGAAGGATGAGAAGAAGGAGAAGGATGAGAAGAAGGACAGTTCTGTGACAGTTTCTGTCTATTTCTGACAGTTCTGGGACATTCACTCCATACAGCGGTTTCAACCGCTGTATGGAGGGAATGTCCCAGAACTGTCAGAAATAGACTATTTCTGACAGTTCTGGGACATTCACTCCATACAGCGGTTTCAACCGCTGTATGGAGGGAATGTCATAGAACTGTCAGAAATAGACTATTTCTAACAGTTCTGGGACATTCCTTCCATACAGCGGTTGAAACATTGTATCTATTTGTTTCCATAAATGGATTCATTTATGGAAACAAATAGATACAATGTTTCAACCGCTGTATGGAAGGAATGTCCCAGAACTGTCATAAATAGTCTATTTCTGACAGTTCTATGACATTCCCTCCATACAGCGGTTTCAACCGCTGTATGGAGTGAATGTCCCATAACTGTTAGAAATAGACTATTTCTGACAGTTCTGGGACATTCACTCCATACAGCGGTTGAAACCGCTGTATGGAGGGAATGTCATAGAACTGTCAGAAATAGACTATTTCTAACAGTTCTGGGACATTCCTTCCATACAGCGGTTGAAACATTGTATCTATTTGTTTCCATAATTGGATCCATTTATGGAAACAAATAGATACAATGTTTCAACCGCTGTATGAAAGGAATGTCCCAGAACTGTCATTAATAGTCTATTTCTGACAGTTCTATGACATTCCCTCCATACAGCGGTTTCAACCGCTGTATGGAGTGAATGTCCCAGAACTGTCATAAATAGTCTATTTCTGACAGTTCTGAGACATTCACTCCATACAGCGGTTGAAACATTGTATCTATTTTTTTCCATAAATGACATTCTGCATATACACTTAGAGGAGCGCTGCAGATACACTTTTTGCCGGCTTGGAATTATTCTTATTTTCATCCTACTTCTTCTTCTTCTTCTTATGAGGATGAAGAAGAAGAAGTAGGATGAAAATAAGATTAATTCCAAGCCGGCAAAAAGTGTATCTGCAGCGCTCCTCTAAGTGTATTTGCAGAATGTCATTTATGGAAAAAAATAGATACAATGTTTCAACCGCTGTATGGAGTGAATGTCCCAGAACTGTCATAAATAGTCTATTTCTGACAGTTCTATGACATTCCCTCCATACAGCGGTTGAAACCGCTGTATGGAGTGAATGTCCCAAAACTGTCAGAAATAGTCTATTTCTGACAGTTATGGGACATTCCTTCCATACAGCGGTTGAAACATTGTATCTATTTGTTTCCATAAATGACATTCTGCAAATACACTTAGAGGAGCGCTGCAGATACACTTTTTGCCGGCTTGGAATTAATCTTATTTTCATCCTACTTCTTCTTCTTCTTCTTCTTCTTCATCCTCATCCTTATAAGAAGAAGAAGAGGATGAGGATGAAGAAGAAGAAGTAGGCAAAAAGTGTATCTGCAGCGCTCCTCTAAGTGTATCTGCAGAATGTCATTTATGGAAAAAAATAGATACAATGTTTCAACCGCTGTATGGAGTGAATGTCCCATAACTGTCAGAAATAGACTATTTCTGACAGTTCTGGGACATTCACTCCATACAGCGGTTTCAACCGCTGTATGGAGGGAATGTCATAGAACTGTCAGAAATAGACTATTTCTAACAGTTCTGGGACATTCCTTCCATACAGCGGTTGAAACATTGTATCTATTTGTTTCCATAAATGGATCCATTTATGGAAACAAATAGATACAATGTTTCAACCGCTGTATGGAAGGACAGTCCCAGAACTGTCATTAATAGTCTATTTCTGACAGTTCTATGACATTCCCTCCATACAGCGGTTGAAACCGCTGTATGGAGTGAATGTCCCAGAACTGTCAGAAATAGTCTATTTATGACAGTTATGGGACATTCACTCCATACAGCGGTTGAAACATTGTATCTATTTTTTTCCATAAATGACATTCTGCATATACACTTAGAGGAGCGCTGCAGATACACTTTTTGCCGGCTTGGAATTATTCTTATTTTCATCCTACTTCTTCTTCTTCTTCATCCTCATCCTCTTCTTCTTCTGAGGATGAGGATGAAGAAGAAGAAGAAGAAGTAGGATGAAAATAAGATTAATTCCAAGCCGGCAAAAAGTGTATGTGCAGAGCTCCTCTAAGTGTATGTGCAGAGCTCCTCTAAGTGTATCTGCAGAATAGAGGAACTCTGCACATACACTTTTTGCCGGCTTGGAATTATTCTTATTTTCATCCTACTTCTTCTTCTTCTTCTTATGAGGATGAGGATGAAGAAGAAGAAGTAGGATGAAAATAAGATTAATTCCAAGCTGGCAAAAAGTGTATCTGCAGCGCTCCTCTAAGTGTATTTGCAGAATGTCATTTATGGAAAAAAATAGATACAATGTTTCAACCGCTGTATGGAGTGAATGTCCCAGAACTGTCATAAATAGTCTATTTCTGACAGTTATGGGACATTCCCTCCATACAGCGGTTTCCGGCAAAAAGTGTATGTGCAGAGTTCCTCTATTCTGCAGATACACTTAGAGGAGCTCTGCAGATACACTTAGAGGAGCTCTGCACATACACTTAGAGGAGCTCTGCACATACACTTTTTGCCGGCTTGTAATTATTCTTATTTTCATCCTACTTCTTCTTCTTCTTCATCCTCATCCTCTTCTTCTTCTGAGGATGAGGATGAAGAAGAAGTAGGATGAAAATAAGATTAATTCCAAGCCGGCAAAAAGTGTATGTGCAGAGCTCCTCTAAGTGTATCTGCAGAGCTCCTCTAAGTGTATCTGCAGAATAGAGGAACTCTGCACATACACTTTTTGCCGGCTTGGAATTATTCTTCTTTTCATCCTACTTCCTTCTTCTTCTTCTTCTTCTTCTTCATCCTCATCCTCATCCTCAGAAGAAGAGGATGAGGATGAGGATGAAGAAGAAGAAGAAGAAGAAGTAGGATGAAAAGAGGAATAATTCCAAGCCGGCAAAAAGTGTATGTGCAGAGTTCCTCTATTTCTGACAGTTCTCTGACAGCTTCTTCACATGTACAGCGGTTGAAACATCTGTATCCTAAATGGAAACTAATAGATACAATGTTTCAACCGCTAAACATGTGTTCCTTCTGTCAGAGAACTGTCAGAAATAGCAGAGCTCACTGCAGGGACACTTTTGCCGGCTGATCGGGAAATGTTCGATTCGCGCACCCGAAGTAGGCAAAATTTCGGATTCGACGCGAATCGAATATTTCCTGAAATTCGACTCGAATTCCGGTTCGCCTGGTTCGATTCGCTCATCTCTAAGTATAATGGCCATAACAGGGAATATATTCCCACCTTTCCTAAGGAGTCATGTCCAGCCACAGTGAAAATGTATTTAAATTGGGTAACTTTATAGGTTTTGGTTAATACTGAAAAAGTTAAATATTGAAAACCGTATTCTCTGTAAATATTCCGTTCTTTCCCTTTTCACTGGCTGAGGCCAGGAGATGTCCTTCTGAAATGGGACATTTGTATTAAAGTGTTACTAAACCCAGGACCCTGCATTCACTCTATCTGGTCTCCCACAGTACACAGAACATGGAAATGGAATTATTTTAGTAAATATAAACTGCTAAATACCTTTTATCATCAGCAGTTAGAGCAGTCTTGTGACTTCTATCAGTGTCCAGCCAAGCACTGGTTAAAGTTTGTAGGAGGAGTTTTCTTTCTCCTCTAGGAGGATGTAAAACCCCTGACCTCTGTCTGGACAGTGCTGATTGGCCCTGTGCTGATCACATGCACTCAAAAAAACCTCTCTAGCAATACACAGTAAACTGCGCATGTGCATAAGGCCACGGGTTTGGTCTTTCTTATCAGGTGGACATTTGAACAAGAGGAGGGGCAGGGAAGTTAAAATCAAACCTTTTTACAAAATGCAGAAGATTAACCCCTTAGGTTCCACAGTGAGTATAACAAGCATGCTTTACTGCATATAGAGACTGATTTTACTGTTGTGGGTTTAGTAACACTTTAATTTCTTTGAGTATGGTGTGTTTCAGTGATCACACCAGGTGACCCCAACCTACAAATAACATTTAGATGTTGTACAGTGAAACAGACCAATTAAACCTTTCTGTGGATTCTTTTTAGAACAAGCTTTAAACCAGAACTCCCCAATATTAAACAGGATTTTAGCCTAACCTGTGAGATGTACATTACAGGACACAGGCTCTTTAAGTCTTAGGCAATTGGGTTATGCAGCTGCCTTCAGGGGATTGGATGACAAAGCTACAAGGACAGCCCTGTATAACCCCTTTCATTCCCAGCAAGCCAACGTGTTTTATCAAGCAGTAATAGCAGTGTCCTGATGTACACCAAGAAAAGGATTTTACAGGTAAAGTGAAAATCCTTGTTTCCTATTTGTACATTACAGGACATGGGCTCTTTAAGTCTTAGACTATTGGGACATCCCAAAGCAGTGCAACTGAAGGGTGGACAACACAGCAAACAAATGTCAACAGGCCCACATTGTAAATGGTTCAAGGAAGGACTTAAAGAAACTCTGACTGTGGTTTGAAGCACCTTACGAGAAAAACTGGCATTGGAGGAAATCTGAACATCTACTTAGTAAAACGTAATGTATACACAGAACACCAGGTGGCCACCTTGCAAATCTGAGAAACAAATGCTTAATGATGAAAAGCCCATGAGGTACTAACAGATCTGGTGGAATGTGATTTGACAGGAAAGGGTGGAGCTTTAACCTTTAAACCATACACTTGATTGATGAGATGCCTGAAATCAATGAAGTAAGAGGCAGGGTGTCCCCTACAGGGACTTTCAGGAATGATGAAGAGTGAATCTGACAGACAGACAGACAGACAGACAATCTAAAAGCATGTGTAGCCCAAAGACAGGCTTCAACATAAAGTACAATATCAGGACAGTGAAGAGAAATCTCCTTTAGGAGCAGGACATAGAGAGACAGAGCCAGGATGAGATCCCATGCAGCCACTGGAGAACACACGGGGCAACGATGGGAGCAATACCCTGTATAAATGTGTTCACCAAGGAATAGGAAGCAAGCGGTTTTTGGAAAAGAATGTCCAGAGCTGGAACCTGACCTGAGGGTACTTGAGGCCAAATGCTGGTCTGGACTGAAGAAATAGCAGAATTTCTCTCCTGCTGAAGTTCCTGGCATTGAAATTGCTGGCTTTGCCATTCAGAGCAGTGACCAGGAAACAGAATGGTAAGCCAGTCATTGCGACAGAAAATCTGGATGATCTGAGAAGGCTCACAGATAGACATGGTCAAGCTTCTGGCAGACTGAGTACCACATCTTCCTAAGTCAGTTTGGTGCAATGAGGACCAATGGCATAGCCTTAGTATTAATCCTGCAGTGCAGGTGAAGAAAGAGCTTCAGCTGGGGAAAGGCATAAAACTCATTCCACAGAGTCACCAGGGCATCCATCAAAAATAGCCCTAGAATCCCTAGTCCTGGAGACAAATCTGTCGAGTTTGTTTTAAACCTGGAAGCTAAGAGGTTTACGCCTGGCATCCCAAACTTGTGACAGAGCTTGAAACATTTCCAGGTGAAGGGACCATTCTCCAGAGTCTAGATGTTGACAACTGAGGAAGTCTGCCTGCCCATTTTCCATTCCTGGGATGTGCACAGCAGTTAGAGCTGGAACATGACAGTCTGCCCAAGTGGGGATGAGGTCTGCTTGTCTTTGAGCTATGTGATTCCTGGTGCCCCCCTGATGTGGCATTGCTGACTGAATTGTTGTCAGGTGACCTTGCAGCTCAGAGATCCAGAGGTCTTACTGAATCCAAGTCGAGTGACCCTGCACCTGTGTGGTCCAGCATAGAAAGGACAATTGAATTGCTCTGAGCTACAGATTATTGATCTCTACACCCCTACACCAATAGGTCACCCAGACCCCCTCCCCCTCATACAGGGAATGTGAGCAGAGAAGCAGCGAAGGAAAGTAGCTTCTGGGGACTGCTCACAGTCTGGTGTGGTGGAAGCTGATCATAGCGAGGAATAAAAACCATGTTGACAGATGTTGGACCCAAAAGGTAGAATAATAATGTTTAAAACCAAATTTTAGAGGCAGCTCTCTGTCATCCGGGGTATCTCTTGGGATCCTTGGAGTAGCCTGAAGAGTGTAGAAGGGATAAGCATGCCACAGATCTAATGTAAGTCCAGTAAATCTTATATTGTGTATGACAAGAAGTCAGAAGAGAAACCCATGTGTTTGGGGAGCTCAAAACCTTCATCAGGGCTTATATGCTGGCAGTAATGGAAGAGAATACTGATCAACAAACTGCAAAATAAATGAATAAGATGATACTAATTTTGGCTACCAGTAAGGGTAGTATTACAGCTTAAGTCCTCTACCGCTAGACTTAAAGTGGAAGTGTAGTCAGAAAATGAAGCCCTGCTAGATCAGTTCAGGCTAGACCCTTTTGCAGGTATAGCTACTGCATGTAAAACATTAAAAATAAGTGCTTATACTGTTTAAAATCCAATAATTCACTGTCCCACATTGTTCGGCACATGCTCAGTTTCTGTCTTTTGTTAGGCACTGTGCCGAAAATCAGAACCACTAGAGGCCAATTTGCAGACAGCATAAAGATTTACTGCTGCGCAAGGGTTCTGGGCTTCAGCAAAATGGCAGAAACAGGAACAATGCTGGAGGCAATTTACAACACACACTAATTTTGGTAGCATAATTAGTCATGTGGAATGCTAAGGAACATTATTTTTTTATCAAGTTGTTATGGGTAAGGTTCAACTTTAACCCTAGCAAGGTGGGGTGGAGGCGGGAACTTCAAGGGTAAATTTTGCTGCTGCCTAGAATGAGGATTTTAATTTTCCTCTATAGCAGGGGTAAAGACAAAGATGTAGAAATGCCATGATTTGTCACCATGGTGTTTATGCTCAATCTATGTAATATATGTTTTATTTTAAGATGACCAATTTCACAAATATATGCAATAAAAAAGGAAAAACTTTAAAAAGTCCATTAGTTTCCCAATAAATATGGAATACTTGTACCTTTACAGATAAAGAAAGACTCGGATGTGAAGCGGGTGGAAGTCAAGGATGATTTGATTGTTATCTATTGGGAAAAGGTAGGACACAGAACAGTGACCAAGTAACTTTACCTACTGATCATAGAAGTTGAATGTCTCTCTTTTTAATGTGGCCCTAATGGATCCACACGTAGATATACCACTTTTGTCCTTGTGCAGTGCTATGTAAGACTTTGGTGTTAATTCTCTTATCTCTGAGTAGATCACATCAGACCACGAGACTCTGGAAATTTTCTTTAAGCGCTCAGTCCAGGTGACCGGGCTGAAACCCGCCTATGTTAAGATCTTCGACTACTACATGCCTGGTAATGTGACTTCTAAATGTCTGTCTGCTACACCCTCCCCCCATAACACATCGTGTTACTTTATGTTGAAGCAACATTGCCCCATATGGAGTGTTATAGATCAGAATAGAATATTGTGAAAATAATTTTTATTGATAATTGTTATTACTGGCTTCCACTTTCTGTCTACATGCACAACAGCAATTATTATACAGGAGTTATATAGCGCCAACAGTTTGCTCAGCGCTTTACAATATAACAGGAGACAATACAGCAACAATACAGTTCAATACAAGAGGGATAGGAGGGCCCTGCTCCTTGGAGCTTACAATCTAGGAGGAATAGCCACATGCCATTTCCCATGGCGGTTTCGAGTTGCTGATGGTGCCAACAGTGAACCATGATACATGGTGTGTCACATTGTAACATGAAGTGCCTGAACAAGGACTCCCATGGCAGTACCAGCAGGGATTTTTTAAACTTAACTCCATGAGTGATACTATTGCATACTTAAACTGGTCCACACTGGTCCAGCTTGCAAATTTCAAGACTGATGGGCTGCTGGGGAAGCTGACAATCTCTGTACAGCGATACGACAGTGATAGTTGTGATCTTCTGGATCACGATTGGATGAAGTGAAGAGTGGATATGGCATCACAATGCCCACCTTGACCAAAGAATGTCTTGTATTCACTGAAAAAAATATGAGTACTATTGTAGGCAGGTACAATCTACTTTCTCCACTGCGGGTGGCACGCAACTGCATTGCAGTTTGAAGGGAAGTCAGGAGGAACATGGTTCCTCTATGGTTTTCTGGATCACTGGGGGAGCTATTTGATTGAATGCTGCTGCCCCACGTGACTCTGGTGGCCATCTTGGGTCAGGCCGAGTTTATTTGAGACCCTGGCTCCAGGGCTTGGTGTGCGATTAGTGTAGGGACAGGTCACCCATCTGTCAGGGACAATATTAGCGGCAGGGAGAGGTTTCAGATGAGTAGCGAAAGAGTAGGGACAAATTGTCTTTCTTGAATGCCTCTACATGTGGGCCTGGTCCTGGCCATTCCATTCCTTGAGACAGACACTGTCGATGCACCCAAGACCTACTGTTTCACTCTTCACCGCAACATTCCATGAGTGTGCCCAGTCAGGTTGTCCTCCCACAGTTTGCTAAACTTTAAAGTCAATACAGTTCTGTTTCTGTAACTGGACTCTGCGTGTTCACTGCTGTCGCACCATGCTGCACCTCCCCACATTGGGAATGGTGGCAGTGTTGACTGAGCAACCTACTGTGGTAAGTGGGCAGAGAACAATATGCTCATATAGAAACCAACAAGCAGGGCTGCTGTTAGAAACCACAGGGCTCCATACAGCCAACCTGACAGGGTCCCCTTAAAAAAAAAAAACAACAACAACACAGTTTACTATGCTTCAGTTATGAATGAACAGAGTTGGTGATCAGTACCAATATGTTCATTCAGGAAAGGAAGGGGCTGGTTAATGTGACATATTTATCAGGCTCTTCCCCCACTCTCCATCCTGAAGGATTCTATTGTGTTCTTGCAGCTGCCAGTGGGAAGGAGAGAAGGGAAGCCGGAACTGTGGGGGCCCTGGCAGCTGGGTGAAATACAGGTGAAACTCGAAAAATTAGAATATCGTGCAAAAGTTCATTTATTTCAGTAATGCAACTTAAAAGGTGAAACTAATATATGAGATAAACTCATTACATGCAAAGCAAGATAGTTCAAGCCGTGATTTGTCATAATTGTGATGATTATGGCTTACAGCTCATGAAAACCCCAAATCCACAATCTCAGAAAATTAGAATATTACATGCAATCAATAAAACAAGGATTGTACATAGAATAATATAGGACCTCTGAAAAGTATAAGCATGCATATGTACTCAGTACTTGGTTTGGGCCCCTTTTGCGGCAATTACTGCCTCAATGCGGCATGGCATGGAAGCTATCAGCCTGTGGCACTGCTGAGGTGTTATGGAAGACCAGGATGCTTCAATAGCGGCCTTCAGCTCTTCTGCATTGTTCGGTCTCATGTCTCTCATCTTTCTCTTGGCAATGCCCCATAGATTCTCTGTGGGGTTCAGGTCAGGCAAGTTTGCTGGCCAATCAAGCACAGTAATCCCACGGTCGTTGAACCAGGTTTTGGTGCTTTTGGCAGTGTGGGCAGGTGCCAGGTCCTGCTGGAAAATGAAGTCAGCATCCCCATAAAGCTTGTCTGCAGAAGGAAGCATGAAGTGCTCCAAAATCTCCTGGTAGACGGCTGCGTTGACCCTGGACTTAATGAAGCACAGTGGACCAACACCAGCAGATGACATGGCTCCCCAAATCAACACAGACTGTGGAAACTTCACACTGGACTTCAAGCATCTTGCAGTGTGTGCCTCTCCATTCTTCCTCCATACTCTGGGTCCTTGGTTTCCAAATGAGATGCAAAAGTTGCTCTCTTAAGAAAAGAGGACTTTGGACCACTGAGCAACAGACCGGGTCTGTTTTTCTTTAGCCCAGGTAAGAGGCTTCTGATGTTGTTTGTTGTTCAGGAGCGGCTTGACAAGAGCAATACAACATTTGAATCCCATGTCCAGGATCCGTCTGTGTGTGGTGGCTCTTGATGCACTGACTCCAGCCTCAGTCCACTCCTTGTGAAAGTCCCCAACACTTTTGAATGGCCTTTTCCTGACAATCCTCTTCAGGCTGTGGTCATCCCTGCTGCTTGTGAACTTTGTGAACATCCAACTTCTTTTGCAATTACCTTTTTGAGGCTTTCCCTCCTTATGGAGGGTGTAAGTGATGGTTTTCTGCACAACTGTCAAGTCAGCAGTCTTTCCCATGATTGTGATTCCTACTGAACCAGACTGAGAGACCATTTAAAGCCTCAGGAACTCTTTGCAGGTATTATGGCTTAGTTAGCTGATTAAAGTGGGACACTTTGAGCCTAGAATATTGCACCTTTTCACAATATTCTAATTTTCTGAGATTGTGGATTTGGGGTTTTCATGAGCTGTAAGCCATAATCATCACAATTATGACAAATCACGGCTTGAACTATCTTGCTTTGCATGTAATGAGTCTATCTCATATATTAGTTTCACCTTTTAAGTTGCATTACTGAAATAAATAAACTTTTGCACAATATTCTAAGTTTTCGAGTTTCACCTGTAGATGTGCACAGGGAGGGTGATCGGCAACCAATCCCCTATATGGCTCTTGAGAGGGAGAGAAGAAGAATCCAGCTTTCAGATGTTGCTGAGAGAGCCATACAGGGCATCGGTTCCAGTAATTCAACCCCCCCCCCCCACCACCACTGTGCTGATCACCCTCCCTGCCCACATCCAATTCACCCAGCTGCCTGGGCCGTCCTGCTGGCCTGGGCCCCGTACAGGAGGATTGGTGGTACCCCCTTATCCACAGCCCTGCCAACAGGAGCCGGATGATCAGGGCGATCACTGTAGTATTAATGACTACTACAGTGATTGTCAGCTTCCCCAGAAGCCCATCAACTATGAGATATGCAGACTTACATTGCGCGAAAACTGGATCATCAATAAGTATGCAATAAAAGCTGCCGATTTAACCACTTGTCCTCCAGAGTATTTACCCCCCTTCCTGACCAGGCCATTTTTTGCGATACGGCACTGCGTTACTTTAACTGACAATTCGCGGTCATGCAACGCTGCACCAAATGACATTTTTGTCCCTTTTTCCCACAAATGGAGCTTTCGTTTGGTGGCATTTGAAAGCCTCTGCACTTTCTATTTTCTGCACTATAAACAAAAAAAGACCGACAATTTTGGAAAAAAAACAATATTTTTGACTTTTTGCTAAAAAACATATCCAGTAAAAACATTTAAAAAATGAAATTTCGTCATAAATTTAGGCCATAATGTATTCTGCTCCATGTCTTTGATAAAAAAAAAATCCCAATACCTGTATATGAATTGGTTTACGTGAAAGTTATAGCATTTACAAATGGTGGTATATATACTGTAATTTTATTTTATTTTTTTTTTATACTAGTATTGGCGGTGATCAGCGACTTATAGAGGGACTGCAGCAGGCATTCTAACACTGGGGGGGACTGACTAACTGCCACTAACATCCTCAGTGACATTAATACAGTGATCAGTGCTAATAAAAAGCACTGACACTGTACTAATGACACTGGGCAGGAAGGGGTTAACATCTGGGGCCATCAAAGGGTTAACTGTGTGCTGTTTTACTGTGTAACCATGTTGCTGTGTATTGCTCTACTATGCAGAGCAATACAAAGCAGCATGCTGGTGCTGACAGGGGAGAGATTGGTATTGTTTACATACAGACCTCTCCCCTCTCAGTGTTCCTTGGCGATTGCCGGGTGCCGGTGGGGAATCTCTGGCCGGGAGCTAGTGATGGTGATGCAGGTAGGACATGAGCGTGCCCCTTACCCAGAAATACAAAATCATGTATGTATGTGTGTATATGCATATATACAGTCAGGTCCATAAATATTGGGACATCAACACAATTCTAACATTTTTGGCTCTATACACCACCACAATGGATTTGACATGAAACTAACAAGATGTGCTTTAACTACAGACTGTCAGCTTTAATTTGAGGGTATTTACATCCAAATCAGGTGAACGGTGTAGGAATTACAACAGTTTGCATATGTGCCACCCACTTGTTAAGGGACCAAAAGTAATGGGACAGAATAATAATCATAAATCAAACTTTCACGTTTTAATACTTGGTTGCAAATCTTTTGCAGTCAATTACAGCCTGAAGTCTGGAACGCATAGACATCACCAGACGCTGGGTTTCATCCCTGGTGATGCTCTGCCAGGCCTCTACGGCAACTGTCTTCAGTTCCTGCTTGTTCTTGGGGCATTTTCCCTTCAGCTTTGTCTTCAGCAAGTGAAATGCATGCTCAATCGGATTCAGGTCAGGTGATGGACTTGGCCATTGCATAACATTCCACTTCTTTCCCTTAAAAAACTCTTTGTTTACTTTTGCAGTATGCTTTGGGTCATTGTCCATCTGCACTGTGAAGTGGCGTCCAATGAGTTGTGAAGCATTTGGCTGAATATGAGCAGATAATATTCCCGAAACACTTCAGAATTCATCCTGCTGCTTTTGTCAGCAGTCACATCATCAATAAATACAAGAGAACCAGTTACACTGGCAGCCATACATGCCCACACCATGACACTACCACCACCATGCTTCACTGATGAGGTGGTATGCTTAGGATCATGAGCAGTTCCTTTCCTTCTCCATACTCTTCTCTTCCCATCACTCTGATACAAGTTGATCTTGGTCTCATCTGTCCATAGGATGTTGTTCCAGAACTGTGAAGGCTTTTTTAGATGTCTTTTGGCAAACTCTAATCTGGCCTTCCTGTTTTTGAGGCTCACCAATGGTTTACATCTTGTGGTGAACCCTCTGTATTCACTCTGGTGAAGTCTTCTCTTGATTGTTGACTTTGACACACATACACCTACCTCCTGGAGAGTGTTCTTGATCTGGCCAACTGTTGTGAAGGGTGTTTTCTTCACCAGGGAAAGAACTCTTCGGTCATCCACCACAGTTGTTTTCCATGGTCTTCCGGGTCTTTTGGTTTCACTGAGCTCACCGGTGCGTTCCTTCTTTTTAAGAATGTTCCAAACAGTTGTTTTTGCCACGCCTAATGTTTTTGCTATCTCTCTGATGGGTTTGTTGTGTTTTTTCAGCCTAATGATGGCTTGCTTCACTGATAGTGACAGCTCTTTGGATCTCATCTTGAGAGTTGACAGCAACAGATTCCAAATGCAAATAGCACACTTGAAATGAACTCTGGACCTTTTATCTGCTCATTGTAGTTGGGATAATGAGGGAATAACACACACCTGGCCATAGAACAGCTGAGAAACCAATTGTCCCATTACTTTTGGTCCCTTAACAAGTGGGTGGCACATATGCAAACTGTTGTAATTCCTACACCGTTCACCTGATTTGGATGTAAATACCCTCACATTAAAGCTGACAGTATGCAGTTAAAGCACATCTTGTTTGTTTTATTTCAAATCCATTGTGGTGGTGTATAGAGCCAAAAATGTTAGAATTGTGTCGATGTCCCAATATTTATGGACCTGACTGTATATATATATATATATATATATATATATATATATATATATATATATATGTGTGATTTTGCGTAGCCCTGCTGCCCTGTAGCGGTAGTTCTGCTATGGGACGGTCGGGAAGCGGTTTTAAAATATTGAAAATTACTTTTGAAGTGACATTAGTATGTTAAAGCTCATATGAGATTTTGGTGATTGGGTTCATATCTACTTTGACAAAATAACCATGATGAAGTCATTTCCTTACATATCTGGGTCTAGACAGAAATGGTTGACCATGTTAGGCCATGAGGAAACCATGTATAAACTAACATAAAGATGGAATAGAAGGCATGATTTTTTTTTTTTTTTACAAAATAGGAAAAAAAAGATAATATTCAAGAATTTTTTTGCACTTTATTACATTGGTATGACGTGTTTCTTATTGTGCCATTGCAGAGGAATCGAACACGGTGTGTTATCTGATTGAGTGCCAGTGAGGTGAGTGTACACCCCGGATTCTGCATCTCCTACGCATTATGTCTCTATATGTATGTATGTGCCTGCAGAATATAAGGCCTCATGCACATTGGGCTTTAAAAAACACCACTTTTACAGACGGTTGGCATTTTTTTAAGTCTCTGAGCCCGGGTTCACACCAAAGTGGTGCAGGAAACGCTGCAAATCCTGTGCATTTGCTGAACCACATTGCAATCGCATCACGTTCATGCAATCTGGTGCTGGTGTCAATGATAAATTAATGACTCCCAAAAACAAAAAATCGCAAAACGCGCTCGCCAGATATCGCATCACATGGGTGAGAACACCCATGCGATGTGATTCAGGGTGGGATTTAACCACTTCAAGTCTGGACACTTTCACCCCCTTCCTGTCCAGGCCAATTTTCAGCTTTCAGTGCTGTCACACTTTGAATGACAATTGCGCGGTCATGCAACACTGTACCCATATGAATTTTTTAGCATTTTTTGAGACCGATAAAGCTTTATTTTGGTGGTATTTATTCACCACTGGGATTTTTAATTTGTTTGCTATATAAATGAAAAAGTCCCAAAATTTTGAAAAAAAGTGTTTTTCTTATAAGATTTTGCACATAAATAATCGTTCTTCATAAATCTTGGTCAAAATTTATTCAG
Organism: Staurois parvus; assembly: GCF_062004578.1. Lineage (NCBI taxonomy): Eukaryota > Metazoa > Chordata > Amphibia > Anura > Ranidae > Staurois > Staurois parvus. Next base: position 351,542 of record NW_028318533.1, read on the forward strand.
TTATCTTCTTCATAAATCTTGGCCAAAATTTATTCAGTTATCTTTTTAGTAAAAAAAATAACCCAAATTAGTTTATAATCAAAAATTATAATTTTTTTAAAACATTTTTTTTCATTTTTATATTATTATTTATGTTTTTTTAAACATACTGTCACCCTAGCAGTACAGTGTCACCATAGTGACACTGTACTACTTGTGGGGGGTGATGAAGATTTTTTTTTTTTTTACACTGATTGCTTTCACACCCATAAAGGCTGTAAAAGCAATCATTTCTCCTTCTCTTTGGCTGCATTCTTGCAGCCATTCAGAAATATTGTGAGAGCTGTGATTGGTCACAGCTTGTCACATGGTACAAGGCTGTTGTGAATAGTCTTGTACCATGTGACCTCTGTGATCATTCACAGATTTCACACGTAGTAAGCAATGATGTCAGGAAGTGTCATCTTGCTTACTACTATTCATGTGATCACTGATTGGCCAATCAGAGATCACATGAATGGGGACCTCACACAGAGGTCTTGTAGAGCGATCTGTGTTCTGCTGTGTCCGCACAGGCTGTGAATGTTTATAAACGGCAACCCGCTCCTGCACTGCTCCCATCCGGCTGTTTAAGTACATGGGCAAGACTGGAAATGGTTAAAGAAGGGTCCTGCACCTTTTTGGCTCAAATTGAACCGCACACACATTTGCATATAATTCACACAAGAATGCAGTGCGATTCCTGTGCGAATTGCATGCAGTGTCCCACACCACATAGTGTGAACCTGGGCTGAATGTGCTTGCATCAGTCTGAACTGTGGTTTAAGGGCATGCCAGCCTACTTTTATTGAAAAACAAAACTAAAAGTTCATAAAAATCAACTTGCAGTGCAGTGTGCATGGGATGTGTTGGACCGTAGGCCTGGTTCACACCTATGCAGTTTGCGTTTTGTCGGTTTTTGCAAAGCTTTTTACATTTTTACACACGTTTTTGATGTGTTTTGCATTTGTTATGCTTTTTTTGGCCAATTTCTTGCTGGGCAGATTAAAAATGCAAAACGCAACGGTGTCAAAAACGCATCAAAAATGCACTACATGCGTATTCTGTGGCATCTCCATTAAAGTCTATTGAACCAAAATCGCAGTGCCTCTAAAAAAAATTCTCGACCTTTTCCAAAATCCCAGCAGCTGAAAAAAGCATAGATGTGAACTTGTCGCATAGGAAACCGTGTTAAATGGACTGTAGTGTGTTTCTGTGAAAAGCATTAAAAAAGGTGTGAACCAGGTCATAGAAGACCTAAACAGTTACTTGTGTGTTCAAATTCTGAACCTACCATCTGAATGTTGCAGCAACCAGTCTGCCCATTCTCCTCTGATCTCTGACATCAACAATGCATTTCTGTCCACACGATTGCCGCTCACTGGACATTTTCTAATTTTTGGACCATTCTCTGTAAACCCTAGAGATGGTGGTGCGTGAAAATCCCAGTAGATCAGCAGTTTTTGAAATACTCAGACCAGCCCGTCTGACACCAACAACCATGCCACGTTCAAAGTCACTTCAATCCCCTTTCTTCCCCATTCTGACATTTGGTTTGAACTTCAGCAAATCATCTTCACCACATCTAGATGCCTAAATGCATTGAGTTGCTGCCATGTGATTGGCTGATTAGCAATTTGTGTTAACAAGCAATTGAACAAGTGTACCTAATAAAGTGGCCGGTGAGTGTATAGGCAGGTAAAAAGGTAAGCAGCATTTTTTTTAAGTTATACTACAGAAATTATAACAAATATAGAGTATGTGTTATCCCAATTTGGTTGCAAAAGCAGAATACAAAACATTTCTAATATTTTTCTTAAATCTTTTCCAGAGATAATGACAAAATGCACCTTCCTTCCAACTTGTGATTCCTGCAGATCATCACAGCCTCCTGCAGAGCATTCATTGTCCTGTGTTCTGCTGCTGGATTGTGCACGTGTACATTGCATGGTGCTATGACTTTGTCTCCTGACTGTGTGTTTCTAATTGAATAAAATTGATATAGCTATAATCCTGGGACTCCAGTCTGGTGTATATGGGGAAGGGGGTGGGATGGCTGCTGGCATTATACACATTTCTTTTAGCACAGATAACATGACTGGTAAAATACATTGTGATACTTTTATAATGTGATGCATAGGGTTTCTAACCTCTTCTGCAAGCAACACCGATCCACTGTTACCTTGCTGAAAGTCCAAAGTACAACATGCCATATTGTTCTGTCTCTCCAATCTAAGCATTGAAAGTGTGATCTCTGTAACTTACAGTTGTGATGAGATAGCGATAACTCCAATCTTAGTTGAATAACACAGGCAGTGACTCGATCAGATGACACCTTGTAGATCTTGTGAAGTTTATTCCATAAACTGAGAGAATCTTACAATGAACATCTGATAGGTCAAAAGATCATATTGTCATCTGCTTCATGACATGAGGCTTGAAGCTGAAATGCCTTACTGGGAAAAACGGTTGGGCTATCTTTACAGCAAGAACTAAACCAAAGGAAAGGGAGGTGCAGAGACAAAATACAAAGAACACTTAAAGGTATATGACAGTCATGTGAAACATGACACATATAGAATGCAAAATAAAGAGTATGTAACATGCAACACAGCATATAGTGCGTGTGTCAAAAGTATGCATCATATAACATAGCGCATAAAGTGCAGGGGTCAGGATTGTGTAGTTTACAACACATCATATACAGTTCAGCAATCAAGCCTATGTAGTGCTTGCCCCCACAGGAGCCACTGGATATGATGGGTTCTCTTTTTTGCCATGACTCTTTAAAGCGGAGCTCCCCCCAAAAGGGGACATTCCGCTTTAAGCCTTTGTCCCCCGCTCCCCATTAAGGATTGGCACCTTTGGGGAGAGGGTACCTGAATTTAACAGGTACCCGTTCCCACTTCCACTGCGATCACCTAAGGAAATCTGAAGCGGATGTTGTCTACCCCCCCCCCCCCCCCGTAGTCTTCTGGGACACGTGACAGGTCCCAGAAGACTACGGGACCATTCACAAAGAGCAGTGCTTCTTACGCGTGCGCAGTGGGCACCTGGCTGTGAAGCCGCAAGCTGTCACAGCTGGGTGACCACACTGAAGATGCTGGCTCTGGGGAGAGAAGACAGCCGGTGAAAGGTGGTGAGTACACCGCTGGATCGAGGGACAGGTAAGTGGCTGTATTTTAAAAGTCAGCAGCTACAGTTTTTGTAGCTGCTGACTTTTATTTTTTTTTTTCAACTGGAACTCCGCTTGAAGCTGCGCGGTCCCCACTGACACACCTGTGTGATTTAGAAGGTAATATGCTACCTCTCTATTATATTGCACAGAAAATAGGCCGAAAGTAACTCCATGGTAGACTGAAAGCATGGATTATGACAATGCAGGTAAACAATACATGAATCAATAGATAGGCAGTTGAACAGGTTTAATGATGCTGTTCTAGATAATGTGAACACTAACCCATGAGATGGCAATCAAGTGAACTGTAGTGATGTTAAACCAAATTATAACTGGTGCAAATGGTTAAAAGAATTGGCAGCGACAAACCCAAAAATGAAGCTTCCCATGCCCTTTGTAGCACACCCGCAAGCAGCTGCTGAGCAGCACAGATTCCTTCCTCACATTTAATGCAAACACAGCATTCCCCTCTATCTGGTTTGACAAGAATCCAGGGAATGTTTTTTTTGTGCTTTTTTTTTTTTGCAGATTGAGGGGGAGCATGGGATACCAAAAAAACAGCTCTGAGTTTCTAAAGGACTCCGCTCTCCCACTGATACTGATAAGCTAGAGTTCCTAGATGATTCCCCACTGACTGAACAATGACTGGTGCCTTCATGGGGGACAGCGATTGACACATAGTCACTAAGGGGATGAACTTGGGTCAGTACTCACAATGCCACAGGATCATCAGTTTCCTCCTTCTGATATCCACCAGGTACTCTTCAGTGAGGGAGGAAAAAAACTCACAATACCACATATTCTGATTCCAACTGTTGATTTAGTAACGTATCCCTGGTTGAAACCCTTATGCCTGGCCTGTATACAGTGCCTTGAAAAAGTATTCATACCCCTTAAAATTTTCCACATTTTGTCATGTTAAAACCAAAAACGTAAATGTATTTTATTGGGATTTTATGTGATAGACCAACACAAAGTGGCACATAATTGTGAAGTGGAAGGAAAATGATAAATGGTTTTCAACATTTTTTACAAATAAATCTGTGAAAAGTGTGGTGTACATTTGTATTCAGCCCCCCGGAGTCAATACTTTGTAGAACCACCTTTCACTGCAATTCCAGCTGCAAGTCTTTTTGGGGATGTCTCTACCAGCTTTGCACATCTAGAGAGGGACATTTCTGCCCATTCTTCTTTGCACAATAGCTCAAGTTCTGTCAGATTGGATGGAGAGCGTCTGTGAACAGCAATTTTCAAGTCTTGCCACAGATTTTTAATTAGATTCAGGTCTGGACTGTGACTGGGCCATTCTAACACATGAATATGCTTTGATCTAAACCATTCCATTGTAGTTCTGGCTGGATGTTGTCCTGCTGGAAGGTGAACCTCCTCCCCAGACTCAAGTCTTTTGCAGACTCTAACAGGTTTTCTTCTAAGATTGCCCTGTATTTGGCTCCATCCATCTTCCCATCAACTCTGACCAGCTTCTCTGTCCCTGCTGAAGAAAAGCATCCTCACAACATGATGCTGCCACCACCATGTTTCACGGTGGGGATGGTGTGTTTAGGGTGATACGCAGTGTAAGTTTTCTGCCACACATAGCGTCTTACTATTAGGGCAAAAAGTTCCATTTTGGTCTCATCTGACCACAGCACCTTCTTCCACATGTTTCTGATTCCCCCACATGGCTTCTCACAAACTGCAAATGGGACTTCTTATGGCTTTCTTCCTGCCACTCTTCCATAAAGGCCAGATTTGTGGAGGTCACTACTATTAGTTGCCCTGTGGACAGATTCTCCCACCTGAGCTGTGGATCTCTGCAGCTCCTCCAGAGTTACCATGGGCCTCTTGGCTGCTTCTCTGATTAATGCTCTCATTACCCGGCCTATCAGTTTAGGTGGAAGGCCATGTCCTTGGTAGGTTTGCAGTTGTGCCATACTCTTTTTATTTTCAGATGATGGATTGAACAGTGCTCCGTGAGATGTTAAGAGTTTGGGATATTTTTTATAACCTAACCGTGCTTTAAACCTCTCCACAACTTTATCCCTGATCTGTCTGTTGTGATCGTTGGCCTTCATGATGCTGTTTGTTCACTAATGTTCTCTAACAAAGCTCTGAGGGCTTCACAGAACAGCTGTATTTATACTGAGATTACATGACACACAGGTGGACTCTATTTACTAATTAGGTGACTTCTGAAGGCAATTGTTCCACTAGATTTTAGTTAGGGGTATCAGAGTAAAGGGGGCTGAATACAAATGCGTGCCACAGATATTTATTTGTAAAATATTTTGAATATTATTTGCCTTCCACTTCACAATTATGTGCCACTTTGTGTTGGTCCATCACATAAAATCCCCAAAAAAATAAATTTACGTTTTTGGTTGGAACATGACAAAATGTGGACAAGGGGTATGAATACTTTTTCATAGCTCTGTAAGTGGATACAGTCACTGCGGACAGTCTTGATCAGATAGCTGAACTCAGCAAACACCTTTTGATCTTTATTGAATGCAACTTGATTACAGCAGACAAAAGGATGTAACAGATTAATGAAAGAATGGTATTTGCAGGTCAAAACATGGTAATGCATTCCCCCATGAGAACAGATTAACATATGGGTGTGAGACAAGCAGCCATCCTATCCTATAATGCATTTACAAGAAGAAGGAAGTGCATCATAAATGGGGGGGAACACAGAAAAAAGATGGTGCAATAACCAACATAACCACAATATGGCAGTAAAATTGACTATAAATTCTCAGTTTAGACCACATTCACACTTGAGCATTTTTCAGCTGAAAGTTCCACGCTCAAAAACGCTCAACAAGTAAAATCCCATTATTCCCAATGGCCCCTGTTCACATTTCAGCATTCTGTTGCCTGTAGCAAAACACCTGGTTCCAAAAAGTACTTGCACTACTTTTCGGGCAGATCTGAGCGGTTTCTCCTCATAAATTTGAATGGAAAATACTTGAACACTGGGGATGAGCGTTTTTTTCAAGTTTAATTTCAGGCATTTCCAGTCTCATTTTCAGGCTCAAACAGCAGCTATTTCTATTTCTATTGGCCACAGCAAAAATGCCTAAATGAAAAACGACTGAAAAAAACACCTTTAATATTTGCAAATCTGCTAAAAAAAAACGCTCAAAGATGCCTGAAAAAAAACCACTTGAAAAAACACCTGAAAAACGCTCAGCTTACTGTGAATGGAGCCTTACAGTACTATGAGCATTAACCATAACTATGCATTGTATTATATTTTCACATAATGAATGTAACAGTATGCCACAGGACAGCTGGACACTCTCCTCCAATTTCCACTGGGTACACGTCAGCAAACTCTCCAGACTAGGACCCCAGACCAGGCTGGAAATAGGCCCCCAGCTAAGCTGCAGCTGGGACCTTGATGACCGTCAAACAGCATTCCAGCGAATTGCCCCAGGAGCAAAGGCCCCTAGGCAGGGGGCTCCTCCTGCAAGACTGGACCCAGGACCAACTCAACTACTGTTCTAGGCCTCAGGCTATTTATGGGCTCTGAGAAACTTACAGAAAAAGAACTTGTTATGGACTCAACCGGAATGGGGAATTTGTGAATACTCAAGAATAATAAATCAAACTAGAAAAGCTACAATTTCTGAGGATATTGTGTGAAGTGTTCTTGCCTCCACCAGTAGTCTACAACTGGAGTGGGTGGAGTAACTGGGCAGAGTGGCTTGTCACTCTGCTGCCTGCTCACACACCTGGGTTCCTATGGCATCTCACTCTACAGCAAGGGCAGAGAAGAGCGGTTAAAAACAAACTGCTCCAACTTGCTCACTTCACTGGCAGTTGCCATCTTCAAATGGTTGTAGTTTAAAAATTATAAATCCTATACAGAAGAGCTTTATATTGTGAGAATCACAAGACCCAGACCTACATTTTGATGCATAGAATGTCTCTGAAATATTAAAAATGAAGGCACAGTCGCGGTTTAGAAATTGCCCTTCACATTTGAGGTGGCTTGAGTGGAGTTTCAATGAATGTCAATGGGCGGCGTGAGTTGCAAACAAATGGTCATATTGTGAAAACTATCAGGACTATGGCTTAGCTGTGGACATTTTTAGAGGCAGCAGGGATAGCTGAACGTTTTGATATAAGATTTGTGTAGGTGGGCTTGAAAATGAGGGAGTGATGGCAGTTTAGAAATCATGTCCTGATTTGTCAGCTCACACTCCAGCCCACACGCCATTCATTCCTATGGGACCAATTTCACCACAAAAATGCCGATATTTTGTGAACCGTTCTGCAAAACGTTCCACAAAGTAATAGCACACCAATCGGGAACAATCCGCACATTTCCGTATATTACTGTCTATGTAGTGTAAAAACTGTGGGAGGAGTTAGGGTGTTAAATTTGGCTATAATAATAAGAATATATATGTGAGAGAACAGTAAGTGGTCTTGCTATGCAAGAACACTTAACAAAGGAGAAGGTGATCAGTGGCGCTCCAAAAATTCTTTATTACAGACAAAATTAAAAGTATAAAACAAACACAAAAAATCGTACCACAATCCACAGGTCTCAAGTAGGTAAATGAGGAAAGAACAAAGAGAGGGCACACAGGCCTAGTGCATTACCATAAAAAATGTTTAATAAGAAATAAAGTAGGTGTTGTACTCACAAACGACAATAAAGTCAAGGCACATCATAAAAGAACACCTGGGTCAACACCGCGCTGAGTAACAATCTGTAATGGGGAATGTAGACATCCAATAGGCTGACGCGTTTCGAGGACTTGCCTCTTCCTCAGAGCCACAAGTAGGTAAATCCCTGTCAGGGGAAAACACATTAGTAGAAAGATAATTGTATGGATGACTCCTATGTTCGACTCATTTATAAGCCATAACATCTTCCATGCAGGAAAGAGTGCAAAGGCATAATAATAAAAGGCTCCTATACTCAGAATTGACCAGCCATAAGGGCCAGGATAAACCCAGCACCAGACCAATCATACAATGAGACTGGTGTAAATGTTAGTGTAATACAGGGAGGGATGCAGGAAAGGTATCAGAACCCCCCTCATACACTAGACACCAAGGCATACAGATCACAACAGCAACTGATCCTAAACATATGACCACATGTAGTCCAGAGGAAGGTGTAAATAATGGTATATAAAAGGCCCGTGACCCTCTCAGGTGCCAAGCTGCAGGGCACCATCCCGGGGAGATCCTAACAGGTCACTGTAACCTCCCTCATACATGATCAGGTCAAGGATTAAGCTGGTGTATTGTGGATGTTCCTAAGAGTAGGTATGCTCTAGAGGTGGTTTTAGATGGAAAGTGCACTCCCTTGAGGGGATGTAATATGCAGCAGCCATAGCACTGGGATTTGCCTCCAATTGAAGGTAATTTGTGTAGCCAGAAGACACTCATATCCTCTGGTGGAGTCCACCAGTCTGAAAGAGCCCTTACAAATGTATCTTTTTTTGTTTAGACACATTTTATAGCTTCCATGAAGATCTACTGTATCTATTTACGTTCAGCACTGTCAATCAAGATTATGCCTCTAACAAGGTAAATAAGAGGTGATTGGTAGAGCATACTGAATGCTGAATTCAGATTATTAAAGAACTCTAGCATACTTTATTACCTTTGTCATTGCCTATATAAATCACAAGACCTAGGTACATTGGAAATGTGTTCTCCAGACAAAGAAAATTAGGTCAGGAAACAAATATGATGTCTTTTAAGAGTGCTTTATAGTTCTCCTTAGCAAATCTAGCAAACCAGAATGACCAGTCCTGAAAGTTTAAAATTGACGGTAAACTCTTGATTAAAAGAAAAAAAACGACTCTTCTGGTGGCACAATGCCCCTTCCCCTGTACTAATGTTGCATAAATCCTAGCAATAAACTACATAATTAGGAAGCTATACCAGACTAAGCTAATGAAAGGCCATCATATTATTATTATTATTATTCAGGATTTATATAGCGCCAACAGTTCATGCAGCTCTTTACAAAATGAAGGTAGACATTACAGTTGTAATACAACGTGGTACAATAGGAAACCGTGGGCCCGGCTCGTTAGAGCATTCAATCATATGCAGGACCAGGGGCGGACTGACCATTTGGAAACTCGGGCACTGCCCGAGGGCCCGGGGTCAGTAGGGGGCCCCATGAGATGCCCTTGGTACCTTTTTCATAGGCTTTTTTGAGTTTGGGCAAGGACACAGAGGCCCCATGATCCCCTATTGCCCGGGGGCCCCATGCGTTGTCAGTCCGTCCCTGTGCAGGACTATAGAGGATGTACTTTACAAATGGTGGAATCCCTGCTACAGGAGATGAAATGTTATCTTATAGCAGTACAGTTTCTCAGTCATCTCCCGGACAGTTATGAGAAACTTGTTACACCACTGGATGTTTCCCTAGTTGATGACAATGAATACGTCCTCCTGCACTTCTATGGATGTCCCTAAAAATAATAATAAGCTGCTATCAGCTGACCTGGCCTAATAGGTGAAATGACAGTAAATAAATGGTGAAGCGCTAAACAAATAAATATAAATGTGATCATTAATAATAAAACATAAATAATGCTATACATTGAATATACAAAGTGTTATTAATACACACAGTTCTGTGATCCTGTCGGATCCAATCAGGTGCAACACTAGTGAAACACACAGGATTGCCTGTTTCAACACTCACTGAATCCCATTTTCCTAATAGAAAAAATCCAACCTCCCCCTGTCCCTATTTGGGACTAAGGTGATAAATATGTGATCCCTTATAGTAAAGGGAAAAAATAATCCATCAGTGAACAGTGCCAACTTATATACTGTATATAAATATATAAATGACAAATGGCAAACTAAACAATTGCAGATGAAAAACAACCACACATATGTGAACCAAAATTGAATGACAAAAATGCCCAAATAATCTCCAATAACATAAAGCTGTGGTCTTTAAACACAAAACGTGCAAGTGATCAGGTGGTCTTCACTCTTGTGAAAAAAATCCTCAAAATGGCACCTCCAAACCGTGATCACAAGGGCCAACTCAGCTTTTAGGATCACACCACAATCCTTATGAGTACTATCTCATCCCAGGTGGAGATGCCGCATAAGCTCCTTTCATCAATACCACTCTCAGGGTCCTTTCTGATAAACAGCTCACTTTCCCCTCAGGACCATGTTAATAAGACACAAGAAGAAACATCCTCCATAGTGCAATAACTTTTATTTTGCAAGCATAAAAAGATATGAAGTCAATTAGCCCACTCATATTTCCTCCTTCACAAAACGCTTTTAAACCTCATGCTATGGGTGTACTGCATGGGTTTGTATGGTGTACCAATATGGCATCCACGCCCGGAAGTACGCCATCACGTCACCGGAAGTTGCGTACCAATCACGCTACCATGTGACTTCATCAGGGTATACGCCCTCTGGTGATCACGATTGGGTTTTATTGACGGCCGGGCGTCAATCAAATTACAGGGGGGAGGACTTGCGGCGGCATTTTGCTGAAGTCCAAACTAGCCTCCTACTATACAAAACACTTCCGTGGATATGGTAAACTACAACTAATCGCCAATTAAATATATACTATTAGGATACATATATTAAGCTCTTATTAAGAAGGGGATAAATAAGATGACCAAAAGGGGGGCAAATTAACCAAAAACACGAGGGAATAAAAAAACATAATGAGACCTTAAAAACGCTTATGTGGACATTTTACTGTGGTCAAAGATCTCCATTAATATAAAAAAGACTAATAATTTTTATTAAAACCGCTACAAAAATATGAATAATTATATATATACTGTATATAAAAAAAGGGGAAGAGAGTACAAAATTAATACATAATGGACATAAGCGGACCTAAAAGGTATATAATCTAAATAGATGCCCTAGAATCAGTATGCATGTACATATGCATGCATATATCTATAAATTGCGAGTAAACAACCACAAATATATAACTAAAAATAAAAATTAAGAATTAATATATATATATATAAATAATATATAAAAAAAAGGATGCCTCCATACTAAATATAAAAATATTAAACTATACCATGCAGATGCACCTATACCATGAGTTCACATATTAAATGAAATTCATAATACAATAAACCAGCTAAAAAATCAGCTAAACAATCTTAAAATAGCCAGGTGATAAATTAATCTAATGCACAAATAATTAACTGACCCCCTACATCATGAATCACTAATGAAGCAATTTAAGTCAAATTCTACATTTAGGCCTGCGTATGCATATTGTAAATCCATTTTGACTCAGCTTTACTATGGGAACTTATTTTGTGGCTTCCCCTCCAATGTTTGACGTATTTTTCAATCCCCCAAAATTTTAAACCGGAGGGGTCTTTGTTATGATGTATTGAAAAATGTCTCGAGCCACTATATAAGGGAACCCCTTTTTTATATTTTGCAAGTGTTCTCGTAACTGTTTCCAGAATGGTCTCTTGGTACTCCCTATATATTAAAGACTGCATCTACATTCCAATCCGTAGACTACCCCTTTGGTCCTGCACAAGATGAAGTCCCTAATAGTAAACTCAGCTCCATCCCAGTTACCTTTGAAAGTTTTCCGTTTAAAATTACGTCCTTTTGTTTCACTACATGCGTAGCATGTTTTGCATGGAAAGAAACCTTTTAGGTCAAGAAAAGTAACCATTTGTTTTTTATTAGACGGATCAAGTACATTTTTTACTAATTTAGTCCTAAGGGAAGGCACTCTCCTATAAATACATTTTGGGTACTGGGTTAATAAATTATTTAAAATGGGGTCTGATTTTAAAATGGGCCAGTGCTTTTTAAAAATCTTTTCTACTTTTTTATAATGAATATTAAAATCTAAAATGATGGCCATTTGGTTTTCAAAACCATCCTCTCTAACCTTATCATTTAAAAGTAACTTTCTCTCTACGTTATCAACTTCTACTAATTTCTTGGTGATTTCTTCTTCTGGATAACCTTTCTTAATGAATCTATCACCAATAATTTTAACTTGCTCTATGTATTCTTCTTTTAATGTACAATTTCTCTTAAGCCTTACAAATTGTCCTTTAGGGATGTTACACAACCAAAGTGGGTAATGACAACTATCAAGTGATATGTATCCGTTACGGTCTACCTCCTTGAAGTATGTTTTCGTAATACTGTTACCCTTCTCGGGCCTAATATTCAAATCTAGGAAGTTGATACACTCCTTACTGTAAACCCATGTAAAACTAATATTCCGAGTATTATTATTCAGTCTGTTGAGGAAACCAAGTAAAGAGTCCACATCACCTCTTCATATAATGATTACATCATCGATGTATCTTTTATATAACAACAATTCCCCAGGGGGATGTAGATAAACCATCTCCTCTTCCCAATATGCCATATATAGATTTGCAACACTAGGAGCAAATCTGGCCCCCATTGCCATGCCTTTAACTTGCTAGTAAAATAACTTATTGTGCCAGAAATAGTTGTGTGTAAGGCAAAAGTCTAAACAATCAAGTATAAATTTCCTTTGGGACCAAGTCAAAGCACTGTACTCTCTGAGGCCCCAACCTGTTGATTCCATAGCCCCATCATGGTCAATAATTGTATAGAGAGACGCCACATCTGCACTGGCTAAAACAATGTCAAACTCCCCTTTATATTATCTAATATTTAATAATAAGAAGAAGAAGTCTGTAAGTACTCAGTACAAGGTGTGCTAGGTGCAATTGGTTTACTGTTTTAACTTTTAATGTGTAATATTTGGAAACAACCTTCAATTTCCCTTTAGTAATTGATGTATCTAAAGTATGCAGGTTCCAGGGTTAATTAGAACTCCTGAACCTGTGTCAGTAAGGGATAAGCTGGCAGTCCATCTAAGGTCACACAAAGTTGTAAATCTCTGATTGTATATGTAAATGCTGCCATATATTCAGATGGTAATATTCTAATATTTTTTATTTTTGAAAATGTATTTTAATAAATTACAAATAAAAAGTACTTTGTTGCCCCATCTAAGTGTCACCATTGTGGGCTCCATCCTATGCCGCCCTTCCAGTAGTATGAGTGAGACCAGCCCAGATGAAAACAGACTATAGTATGGGGCAGGAGGGGATGCCATGGGCTCATTCAGAGCTTACAACCCAGCAGGGGTATGATTGAAAGTTAAATCACAAGGGCCCATTCACACTTGTGCGACATGCGACTTTGGACATGACAAGTCGCAGCCCAGTTTACAATGGCACCCATTCACATCAGTTTTGGTGATTTTGGATAGGTGTCTGGACTACTTTGGTGCAACTTTTGATGCGACTTTGGTCCAAAGAGTGTAAAGTCGGATCAAAGTCGCACCAAAAGTCACATCAATGTCGTGTTCCAAAGTTGCACTGGAAATTGTGCGACTTTTGAGAAGCGCTAATGTGAATGGAGCCTAAAGGGACAAAGGACAAGCTTCCTTTTGGTATTTAAGGGCTGAACCAAAATGTTAAAAATGATTACATTAATTTATTAACATATATCTGTTCTAAAAGTTTTCAACTCCTCTTCTGTTGAAAAAAAAAATGGAAACTAACTTCTCCATACACCTGCACTGTCACCCCAACTTCCTCCTGGGTTCAGCACCTGAGGACCTCTTCAGGGCAGAATTACATTTTGTTATTCTGCATGTTTTCTTTGAGTCCATCCTGTCATTTATGTGCCCCCCCCCCCAGGGGTGCATTATCATGAAGGTTGGGTGCATACTTCAAGACTGAACACCCCTTACATGTCATTACATGAATGCCCTCCAGCCACCAGAAGAAGCAGAGCTCCCGTAACATCATCGGACTAGCTCAAAAACTTCAGGGAAAGGGTATGTATTGGGTGCATTAAAAAAAAGGTGCTTTTGGGGGTTAGGGGAGGTAAACACATATTAATATATATATTATGTATGTATATGTATTTTTTTGGTAGAAATTACTGTCAACAAACCAAAAAGTATATTTTTTTCTGAAAGCAGAGACCCTTGGGAATAAAATGGTGGTATTTTAAATTTTTTATGTCGCACAATATTTGCACAGTTGTTTATCAAATGCATATTTTGAGGAAAAATGCACTAAAATTAATTTTAGCACAAATGAACACAATATCACACACAATCTTACAGGAGAATATAAAAGTTGTAGTTCTGTCAAGTAAATAGATACCAAACATGTCAAGTCATAAAATTGTGCATACATGTGGAATCGCAAAACATGATGGAATCCAAACTTCTGCATATGCGGCTATTCAAAAGCTTTTACAGGTTATCAGTGTAGAATTAACCATTAATTGTGGCCCTAGAATTATTGCTCTCACTCCAACATTCATGATAGTATTTCACATGTGCTGTGCGATTGATGTTTACATGCACATGCTCGCCCTACTCTGCACTTTTTATTTGGGGAGTGTGCATGGGTGACAGGGGTGCTTTAAAAAATGTTATTGCCCAGGATCCATTGTGGATGCCACTAGCGAGGGGCATGGAACACCCTTTGAGTGCCCTACAAAACTGATCAGGTGGCTGTAGAGCTACCTGATCACTTTTGTCACCAAGCCCTTTGCGTGCTCTTCAGCAGTAGCTGTGAGCTTGATTTAACCACTTGTCTATTATTCCATATATAAACATACCTAAGTAGACATGTGGTTAATAATTCTCCCTCCTGCTTATTAAAACAGTGCCTCTATCTTGTGATATTTGAACTATTTTGTGTCTGGGACAATTTTTTCTATCATTTTACACGTTAAAATTTGCATTTTCACCAGAAAATTACTTAAAACCTCTAAACTGTTATATGCATATTATATATATTTTGAAAGCAGTAGCCCTGTAGAATAAAATGGTGGCAGTTACAATTTTTATTGTTGCGTGATATTTGTGCAAAAGTGTATCAAATGCATGTTTTCAGTAAAAAAAATGAACTAAAATGAGTTTTAGTGTACAAAATCAAAAGAGCACAGACATTTTTGGTGAAAGGTAAAATAGATACCAATCATATCAAGCTTTAAAACTGGATGGTTCACAAAATTGACAAAAAGCGACCTTTTAAAAGCCCTCACAGATCATCAGTTTAGTGTCAACCATGATTTGTGGCCCTAGAATATTTGCTCTCACTTCAACGTGCACAGTTTTTTCTCACATTTGTAGGGAAATTGGTACTTACACGCGCGTGAGCATGTTTGCAGTGTGCTTTTGCATTAATTAATATGTGCAGAGTGACAAGGTAGCTTTTAATTTTATGGTTTTAATTAGAGATGAGCGAATTATTCAAAAATTCGATTCGACTGATTCGGCGAATTTGTGGAAAAAATTTGATTCGAGTCGAATATATTCGCTGCGAATTTAACTTATAAAAGGGTGTTTCTAGGCTTCAGAGAGCCTTTATATTAGTGCAGAACACTGTACCTTTAATTTAAATGCCCTTGGAGTCTGCTGGGGAAGAGAAATAATACTGTCAGTCAGTATGACATGCAGATGAGTGCCGTCGATCTTAGAATCACCGCACACTTCACTCATTTGGGCAGTCACGGGGCCAAAACCAGAGTGTGGAGCCACAGTGTGGCGGTGAAGGCAGCAGCAATGGGAGGCCATACAGCACCCTATGACAAAATGGAACCCAGCAGCAGTGTGAGGAGACCTGAAAGTGGCACATGGCAGAGTGTGGCGATGGAGACAGCAGCAATGGGAGGCCGTACAGGGACCCATGACACACTGTGGACCTGGCAGCAGCATGAGGAGGCGGTACAGGGGCCCATGGCAGATTAGGGGCCTGGCAGCAGCAATGGGAGGCCCGTAATCTGCCAGCACCCTATGACAAAATGGAACCCACCAGCAGTGTGAGGAGACCTGAAAGTGGCACATGGCAGAGTGTGGCGATGGAGACAGCAGCAATGGGAGGCCGTACAGGGACCCATGACACACTGTGGACCTGGCAGCAGCATGAGGAGGCGGTACAGGGGCCCATGGCAGATTAGGGGCCTGGCAGCAGCAATGGGAGACGCCCGTAATCTGCCAGCACCCTATGACAAAATGGAACCCAGCAGCAGTGTGAGGAGACCTGAAAGTGGCACATGGCAGAGTGTGGCGATGGAGACAGCAGCAATGGGAGGCCGTACAGGGACCCATGAGACACTCTGGACCTGGCAGCAGCATGAGGAGTCGGTACGGGGGCCCATGGCAGATTACGGGCCTGGCAGCAGCAATGGGAGGCCCGTAATCTGCCAGCACCCTATGACAAAATGGAACCCAGCAGCAGTGTGAGGAGACCTGAAAGTGGCACATGGCAGAGTGTGGCGATGGAGACAGCAGCAATGGGAGGCCGTACAGGGACCCATGACACACTCTGGACCTGGCAGCAGCATGAGGAGTCGGTACGGGGGCCCATGGCAGATTACGGGCCTGGCAGCAGCAATGGGAGGCCCGTAATCTGCCAGCACCCTATGACAAAATGGAACCCACCAGCAGTGTGAGGAGACCTGAAAGTGGCACATGGCAGAGTGTGGCGATGGAGACAGCAGCAATGGGAGGCCGTACAGGGACCCATGACACACTCTGGACCTGGCAGCAGCATGAGGAGTCGGTACGGGGGCCCATGGCAGATTACGGGCCTGGCAGCAGCAATGGGAGGCCCGTAATCTGCCAGCACCCTATGACAAAATGGAACCCACCAGCAGTGTGAGGAGACCTGAAAGTGGCACATGGCAGAGTGTGGCGATGGAGACAGCAGCAATGGGAGGCCGTACAGGGACCCATGAGACACTCTGGACCTGGCAGCAGCATGAGGAGGCGGTACGGGGGCCCATGGCAGATTACGGGCCTGGCAGCAGCAATGGGAGGCCCGTAATCTGCCAGCACCCTATGACAAAATGGAACCCACCAGCAGTGTGAGGAGACCTGAAAGTGGCACATGGCAGAGTGTGGCGATGGAGACAGCAGCAATGGGAGGCCGTACAGGGACCCATGACACACTCTGGACCTGGCAGCAGCATGAGGAGGCGGTACGGGGGCCCATGGCAGATTACGGGCCTGGCAGCAGCAATGGGAGGCCCGTAATCTGCCAGCACCCTATGACAAAATGGAACCCACCAGCAGTGTGAGGAGACCTGAAAGTGGCACATGGCAGAGTGTGGCGACGGAGACAGCAGCAATGGGAGGCCGTACAGGGACCCATGACACACTCTGGACCTGGCAGCAGCATGAGGAGTCGGTACGGGGGCCCATGGCAGATTACGGGCCTGGCAGCAGCAATGGGAGGCCCGTAATCTGCCAGCACCCTATGACAAAATGGAACCCACCAGCAGTGTTGCTGGTGCTCTACTCCGTGGCCGTTTGCCTCCACTGACACTGCTGCGACCCTGCTGCCTCCTGGGCAACCCACCGACTGTTTTGCTCGCTGCCAAGCTGGCACCCTCTTCTCCTGATGATGCGGAAGCAATAGCCTGATGACGACGAGGCTGCCAAGTGCGATCAGCCTCCTCATCATCAATTAGGGTCTCCGCCTCACTACTAGCCCCCTCGGCTGCGTGTGGGTCAGGAGACAGACCTGTCTCTAGACCGGCTACCGAGCCACTCTCCTCGCCAGTACTTCTTCGCCTGGCTGCTGAAGAGGCAGATGTCTCCCCCCGTTCCTGACTGCCCTCTGTTAGCTCTTCCTCACTGTACAGTGGGGCTGAGCCCACAGCATGCGATACTTCGCTTGGTGAGGGAACACCAAAGGACAGGGGCAGGTAGAGGACACGTGATTTCAGTGGGCTTGCTCCCGGGCCATGCCAACTAACGGTTGTGTCTGACGTACCCACTGACCGTTGGCTGTAGGTGTCAGAGGTGACCTGGGAAGAGGAAGACGACCGAGCCAACCAATCGATGACGGCAGGGTTGTTGGTGGAGACAGGACTGCTGGATGACACCGGGAGCACTGGCCTCTGGCTGCGACTAGTGCTGCCTCGACCACTTCCTCTGCTGCCACGTCTGCTCGCTCCTGAAACATTGCCTCCTCTGCCACTCCTCTGCGTGTTGTCTGACATACTCTTTAATTCAACGATTCTGTGTCCCTGAGTAACGATTCTGTGTCCCTGAGTAACAGTTCTGTGTCCCTGAGTAACAGTTCTGTGTCCCTCAGTAACAATTCTGTGTCCCTGAGTAACAATTCTGTGTCCCTCAGTAACAATTCTGTGTCTGTCCCTGAGTAACAGTTCTGTGTCCCTGAGTAACAGTTCTGTGTCCCTGAGTAACAATTCTGTGTCCCTCAGTAACAATTCTGTGTCCCTCAGTAACAATTCTGTGTCTGTCCCTGAGTAACAATTCTGTGTCCCTGAGTAACAGTTCTGTGTCCCTGAGTAACAGTTCTGTGTCCCTCAGTAACAATTCTGTGTCCCTCAGTAACAATTCTGTGTCTGTCCCTGAGTAACAATTCTGTGTCCCTGAGTAACAGTTCTGTGTCCCTGAGTAACAGTTCTGTGTCCCTGAGTAACAATTCTGTGTCCCTCAGTAACAATTCTGTGTCCCTCAGTAACAATTCTGTGTCCCTCAGTAACAATTCTGTGTCTGTCCCTGAGTAACAGTTCTGTGTCCCTGAGTAACAGTTCTGTGTCCATGAGTAACAGTTCTGTGTCCCTCAGTAACAGTTCTGTGTCCCTCAGTAACAATTCTGTGTCCCTCAGTAACAATTCTGCGTCCCTCAGTAACAATTCTGTGTCTGTCCCTGAGTAACAATTCTGTGTCCCTGAGTAACAGTTCTGTGTCCCTGAGTAACAATTCTGTGTCCCTGAGTAACAGTTCTGTGTCCCTGAGTAACAATTCTGTGTCTGTCTTTGAGTAACAGTTCTGTGTCCCTGAGTAACAATTCTGTGTCTGTCTTTGAGTAACAATTCTGTGTCCCTGAGTAACAATTCTGTGTCCCTGAGTAACAATTCTGTGTCTGTCCCTGAGTAACAATTCTGTGTCCCTCAGTAACGATTCTGTGTCCCTCAGTAACAATTCTGTGTCCCTGAGTAACAATTCTGTGTCCCTGAGTAACAATTCTGTGTCTGTCCCTGAGTAACAATTCTGTGTCCCTGAGTAATGATTCTGTGTCCCTGAGTAACAGCTCTGTGTCCCTGAGTAACAATTCTGTGTTTCTCAGTAACAATTCTGTGTCCCTCAGTAACAATTCTGTGTCTGTCCCTGAGTAACAGTTCTGTGTCCCTGAGTAACAGTTCTGTGTCCGTGAGTAACAGTTCTGTGTCCCTGAGTAACAATTCTGTGTCTGTCCCTGAGTAACAGTTCTGTGTCCCTGAGTAACAGTTCTGTGTCCCCGAGTAACAGTTCTGTGTCCCTCAGTAACAATTCTGTGTCCCTGAGTAACAGTTCTGTGTCCCTGAGTAACAATTCTGTGTCCCTGAGTAACAGTTCTGTGTCCCTGAGTAACAGTTCTGTGTCCCTGAGTAACAATTCTGTGTCTGTCCCTGAGTAACAATTCTGTGTCCCTGAGTAACAATTCTGTGTCCCTGAGTAACAATTCTGTGTCTGTCCCTGAGTAACAATTCTGTGTCCCTCAGTAACAATTCTGTGTCCCTCAGTAACAATTCTGTGTCCCTGAGTAACAATTCTGTGTCTTTCCCTGAGTAACAATTCTGTGTCTGTCCCTGAGTAACAATTCTGTGTCCCTGAGTAACAGCTCTGTGTCCCTGAGTAACAATTCTGTGTCCCTCAGTAACAATTCTGTGTCCCTCAGTAACAATTCTGTGTCTGTCCCTGAGTAACAGTTCTGTGTCCCTGAGTAACAGTTCTGTGTCCCTGAGTAACAATTCTGTGTCTGTCCCTGAGTAACAGTTCTGTGTCCCTCAGTAACAAGTCTGTGTCTGTCCCTGAGTAACAATTCTGTGTCCCTCAGTAACAATTCTGTGTCCCTCAGTAACAATTCTGTGTCTGTCCCTGAGTAACAGTTCTGTGTCCCTGAGTAACAGTTCTGTGTCCCTGAGTAACAATTCTGTGTCTGTCCCTGAGTAACAGTTCTGTGTCCCTGAGTAACAGTTCTGTGTCCCCGAGTAACAGTTCTGTGTCCCTCAGTAACAATTCTGTGTCCCTGAGTAACAGTTCTGTGTCCCTGAGTAACAGTTCTGTGTCCCTGAGTAACAGTTCTGTGTCCCTGAGTAACAATTCTGTGTCTGTCCCTGAGTAACAGTTCTGTGTCCCTGAGTAACAGTTCTGTGTCCCCGAGTAACAGTTCTGTGTCCCTCAGTAACAATTCTGTGTCCCTGAGTAACAGTTCTGTGTCCCTGAGTAACAATTCTGTGTCCCTAAGTAACGATTCTGTGTCCCTAAAGTCTCTGTGCCCCTAACTCTGTCCCTAATACAGAGAGGTCTGTCTCTCTTGAATGACCGGAGGCAAATGGAGAATTGTAAGATGGCCGCAATTTATAGCTCCACCATTACACAGTGCTGGCTGGCTGGCTGCTGATTGGCTAATGCGATCACATGTCATGAATGAATGCATTTTGGGTCAGTGCGCCTTGTCTGCGCGCCTTCCCAGAGATCCCCGCTCCGTCGCCACACATGTCGCCGCCATTTTAGGAAAAATTTTGATTCGCGCATCCGAAGTCTTCTAATTTTCGGATTCGGCGCGAATCGAATTTTTCCTAATATTCGAAACGAATTCCACTTCGCCAAGTTCGATTCGCTCATCTCTAGTTTTAATACATTATATTTTATTTTTTAACACTTTTTTGCCTTTGTTTGACAATCCCTTGCCTATTAGTCTAACAACTGGCCATTACCGATTTCTAAGTTTCAAAGCCTATTGCCTTCAGTGGGGTTTGGATTTGGTACCCAAATTTTAATGAAGTTTGGCAAACTCGCCCCAAACCAAACCCAGTGTGCCTCATCACTGGCTAGCAACAGGAAAAATCGCAGACTCTGTATCAATATAGTGTAGTGAAGTGGTTAACACTGTCCAAGAGGAAAAATATTTGAATTGTATCCACTCCTGGCACAGTGGACATAGGAATCCTAAAACAATGAAGCAGCAAGGTCAAGATGTCATTGGCATGAAAATTGACCAATAGTCAAACCATTGAGTGTGTCTGCTGCATAAAGGGGAACATGAAGCAAGGAGCAAGAAAAGTACCCAACAGCCCCTGGACTTAATTCACTCAGAACTAGACAAGCATAGTCTCAAGGAAATATTTACAATGCACAACAGCTTATAGTGCACCCAAGCACCCCCCCACACCCCTTCCCCATCACCAAGCTACTCTGTTGACTGCAAATAACATTCTTGTATAGGCATCATTTTTAGTCACCTCTTGAGTTGCTGCTATAATTTTTACCAAGTAGTTTAAAACATATGTGTCAGACCCTAATGTATTCAAAAGATTGAATATTCTAAATATATAATTTTATTCTGATATATATATATATATTTGCTTGAGGGGTTGTTGCCATTTACATTTCTCTGGATGCTATGTGTGTGTCAAAAAAAATAATTATATATATATATATATAAAATTCAAGTGTGGTACCGCGACAGGATGTAACCTGTGGAATAAGTCCATCTATGACATTTCCTGCTACTAAATATTCCACAGTGGTATTATAACAAAGTTGAAGCAACTGGGAACAACAGCAACTCAGCCATGAAGTGGTAAGCCACGTAAAATTACAGAGCGGGATCAACGCATGCTGAAGTGTACAGTGCACAGAAGTCGCCAACTGTCTGTAAAGTCAATAGCTAAAGACCTCCAAACTTTGTGTGGCCTTCAGATTAGCACAACAACAGTGTGTAGAGAGCTTCATGGAATGGGTTTCCATGGCCGAGCAGCTGCATCCAAGCCTTATATCACCATGTGCAATGCAAAGCGTGGGATGCCGTGGTGTAAAGCACGCCGCCACTGGACTCTAGAGCAGAGGAGACAAGTTCTCTGGAGTGAGCAATCATGCGTCTCTGTCTGGCAATCCGATGGATGTGTCTGGGTTTGGCAGTTGCCAGGAAAACGGTACTTTCCTGACTGCATTATGCCAAGTGTAAAGTTTGTTGGAGCGGGGAATTTGGTGTGGGGTTGTTTTTCAGGGGCTGGCTTGGCCCCTTAGTTCCAATAAAGGGAACTCTTGAGGTGTCAGCATACCAAGACATTTTGGACAAATTCACGCTCCCAACTTTGTGGGAACAGTTTGGGGATGGCCCCTTCCTGTTCCAACATGACTGCGTACCAGTGCACAAAGCAAGGTCCATAAAGACATGGATGAGTGAGTTTGGGGTGGAGGAACTTGACTGGCCTGCACAGAGTCCTGACCTCAACCTGATAGAACACCTTTGGGATGAATTAGAGTGGAGACTGCGAGCCAGGCCTTCTCGTCCGACATCGGTGCCTGACCTCAAAAATACATGTCTGAGGAATGGTCAAACATTCCCATAGACACACTTCTAAACCTTGTGGACGGCCTTCCCAGAAGTGTTGAAGCTGTTATAGCTGTAAAGGGTGGACCTACTGGGATGCCATGAAAGTTAATGTGAGTGTAAAGGCAAACGTCCCAATACCTTGGCAATAAATACTATGTATATATATATATATATATATATATATATATATATATATATAGTTACAATGAATATTCCCTCTTCAGCCCCACTGTGCCATAGTGAATGGTGCTGCTTTCATAGTCATGGGATCTGGGAAGAGGGGACCCAAGAAAACAGTGGCTCCTTTGAAGGTGTGCACTATACAGTATATGATTTTACATAATGACCAGGTATGTGCTTTAATTTCATATACTAATATTTCTTCCCTGGCAAGGTAGACATAATGTGACCAGTGACCTCTGATCTCACCCCCAGGCAGGCCAGTGACTCTCTGAGTGTAATTTATGACATGTAAAAAATGAAGAAAAACAAGTGGCACTGCTCCATGGCCAAAAGTATGTGATGACCCATTACTGGTCATTGTACGTACACAGTACAGAGTTTGTTTGTTCAGCTCTCTTGTAATCATGATTGATAAAACATAAAAGTTTATTTACTGGAATACAATGTTGGGTGTTCTCACTGGTTTACTTACAAGGAGTTGTCTGTTGATGGAAAGAAATTCTAATAAAGTTTAAATAGTTTCACAAGTTCACACTCATGTGATGCCCTGTGATGCCAAGTTAACAACATTGACAAGGATGACAATCACTGTGACATTGAGGTAAGAGATGGTCTTCAGCCCAATGGCAGTCTCTAAACGGACATTGATACTTCATGGCTTGAACTATCTTGCTTTGCATGTAATGAGTCTATCTCATATATTAGTTTCACCTTTTAAGTTGCATTACTGAAATAAATGAACTTTTGCACAATATTCTAATTTTCCGAGTTTCAACTGTAAAGATTATTTTTTAATGTTTTTATTAGCATAATTCACTTTGACTGGTTTTTGAGGGTTAAAGAGGATCAGTTCTTGTGCCAAAAAAAACCTTTTTAGCGTGGAACACAATGTTTAATATTGAGGAACAGAGGAACCCTAACATTAACCCAAATACTAATACTAATACTATCTCTACTCTGAGTCTACTACAAATGCTAACAAACCATACTAACCCTAAGGGCCCTCTCATATGGGCACCTTCTGTTCCGATCAACAGGGGATCTATGAGCTATTTCCTTGCTGATCGGAGCAGAGCGAGGTGGATCATGGGTCCGTGTTCATTCAATTTATGCAGAGCAAACACGAATAGACCCCACTCTGCTGTATGGGTGGCCAGGAATAAGCAGACTCCAGTCAGCCCAAATCGAAAAGCATGCAACCCTCCTCCATTTTATTAAGCAGACCTAATCAAATCCAGAAATAGGTGTGTATAAATGGACAGAAGTCCATTTACACCCTCTGGTCCATAGGGATGCATGGACCTTCCAATCAGTCCTGTGTGAAAATTTGACATGGGGACCTGGTCAGATTGCCCGTGTGAAAGGGCCCTAAACCCCACACCTCGGGCGAACCTGTGTCATGTGCTAGGAGGATCTCCTAGTATATTTCCTGCTGACTACTTGTGAACCTTTCTACTGCTCCAGCCACTGGCCTCTGAGCCTGTTCCTATAAACTGTGACACTGATCTTAGTTTTTACAACTCTGTCCTTCTCTTGCTCTCTTGTAGTTTGATGTTGGTGTCAAGAGTTTGCTGTGCTAGCCATGTGTCTTTTATGAACTCCTGATTGCTTAATTGACAAATGCTACTCAAACTTCAAATACAATTGAGAACAAGCAAAGTAACAATTCAGTTCCTCTGCCAGTGACACATTGAGATTTCACACCTGTTGGCGGGCCTTGTCTAAGGTGGTCATCCATCCTCCTATGCATTAGTATCTGACTCTCCTCAGGTTGACGCTAGCTATATTATACAGAGCCTATCATAGGTACTGTTGTTGTATTGGGGCCTCCTTTGTCATTCATGGTTTTTGATTAACAACTTTCCTGCCGCCCTATAGAAAATATACTGCTACAGGGTGGCAGGGGTGTGAAAAATCTCATATTTATATGTGATTTTGCATTTCCGGGTAGGGGGCACGAGCAAGCCGAGCGTGCACCCTACCAGCGCCGCTATTCGCGGCCTTGGCTGTCAATCACTGGGTCCCAGCCGGTGATTACTCGTCGACACCCGGTGATCGAGGAGCATTACCAACAGAGGTAGAGAACTGTATGTAAACAATTCAGTTCTCTCCCCTGTCAGCTCCTGCACACTGCTTTGCATGGCTATGCATAGCAGAGCCATGAAAAGCAGTGTTCTAACAGTGGAAAGCACTAACACAGCCCCTAGTAAAACAGCACACATTTAACCCTTTGATTGCCTCAAATGTTAACCCCTTCCTACCCAGTGTCATTAGTACAGGGTCAGTGCTTTTTATTAGCATTTTATTAGCACTGATCATTGTATTGATGTCACTGGGGTTGTTAGTGAAACCAACTCGGTTCCCCCCCAATGTCAGAATGCCCACTGCAGCCCCGCAGTCCTGCTATAAGTCACTGATCTCCGCTATTACTAGTAAAAATAAAAATAAAAAATTTATGAGGAAATTCGATTTTTAAAATTTTTTTACTTGACATGTTTAATAGCAAAAGTCACAAATAGTTTTTTTCTCAAAATCATTTCTGAAAGAATATAAAAGTTGGAGTTGTGTCAAGTAAATAGATACCAAACATGTCAAGTAATAAAATTGTGCATACATGTGGAATCGCAAAAAATGATGCAATCCAAAACTCTGCATATGCGGCTATTCAAAAGTTTTTACAGGTTATCAGTTTAGAATTAACCATTAATTGTGGCCCTAGAATTATTGCTCTCACTCCAACATTCATGATGTTATTTCACTTGTGCTGTACAATTGATGTTACATGCACATGCTCGCCCTACTCTGCACTTTTTATTGGGGGTTTGTGCATGGGTGACAAGAGTGCTTTAAAAAATGTTATTAGCTCAGGATCCATTGCGGATGCCACTAGCAAGGGGCATGGAACGTCCTTTGAGTGCTCTACAAAACTGATTGGGTGGCTGTAGAGCCACCTGATCACTTTTATCACCAAGCCCTTTGCGTGCTCTTCAGCAGTAGCTGTGAGCTTGATTTAACCACTTGTCTATTATTCCATTTATAAACATACCTAAGTAGACATGTGGTTAATAATTCTCCCTCCTGCTTATTAAAACAGTGCCTCTATCTTCAGGGAAGCCTACCCCACCCTCACCTAACAGCCGCTGCCCTTCCCTCCTCCTACCACTCCATCCCCCACAGCCATTTCCTCCTGTACCACTACCCCCTCCCTCCTAGATTGTAAGCTTGAAAGAGTAGGGCCCTCTTACCCCTTGTGTGCTGTTTGTTGTTACTGTACTGTTTCATGTATTGTCCCCCCCTCTATTGTACAGCGCTGAGCAAACCCTTTGGCGCTATATAAACTCGATATAATAATAATAATAATAATAATAATCTTGTGATATTTGAACTATTTTTTGTCTGGGACAATTTTTTAATTATTCTACACTTTAAAGTTTGCATTTTTCACCAGAAAATTATTTAAAACCTCTAAACCGTTATATGTTTTTGAAAGCAGTAGCCCTGTAGAATAAAATGGTGGCAGTTACAATTTTTATTGTTGCGCGATATTTGTGCAAAAGTGTATCAAATGCATGTTTTCAGTAAACTAAATGAACTAAAATTAATTTTAGTGCACAAAATCAAAAGAGCACAGACATTGTTGGTGAAAGGTAAAAGATGTTGTTGTGTCAAGTAAATAGATACCAATCATGTCAAGTTTTAAAACTGGATGGTTCACAAAATTGACAAATGGCGACCTTGTAAAAGCCCTCACAGATCATCAGTTTAGTGTCAACCATGATTTGTGGCCCTAGAATATTTGCTCTCACTTCAACTTCAGTTAGGTAATATGTGCAGGGTGACAAGGTAGCTTTTAATTTTATGGGCTTAATACATTATATTTTATTTTTTAAAACTTTTTTTTGCCTTTGTTTGACAATCCCTTGCCTATTAGTCTAACAAATGGCCATTACTGATTTCTAAGTTTCGAAGCCTATTGCCTTCAGTGGGGTTTGGATTTGGTACCCACATTTTAATGAAGTTTGGCAAACTCGCCCCAAACCAAACCCAGAGTGACTCATCACTGGCTAGCAATTGGAAAAAGACTATCTGTATCAATATAGTGTAGTGAAGTGGTTAACACTGTCCAATAGGAAAAATATTTGAATTGTATCCACTCCTGGCACAGTGGACACAGGAATCCTAAAACAATGAAGCAGCAAGGTCAAGATGCCATTGGCATGAAATTGACCAATAGTCAAACCATTGAGTGTGTCATCTGCATAAAGGGGAAAATGAAGCAAGGAGCAAGAAAAGTACCCAACAGCCCCTGGACTTAATTCACTCAGAACTAGGCAAGCATAGTCTCCAGGAAATATTTACAATGCACAACAGCTTATAGTGCACCCAAGCACCCCCCACACCCGTTCCCCTTCACCAAGCCACTCTATTGACTGCAAATAACATTCTTGTATAGGCATCATTCTTAGTCACTTCTTGAGTTGTTGCTATAATTTTTACCAAGTAATTTAAAACATGTGTCAGAGCCTAATGTATTCAAAAGATTTAATATTCTAACTATATAATTTTATTCTGATATATACATTATATATATGTGCCTGAGGGGTTGTTGCCATTTACATTTCTCTGGATGCTATGTGTGTGTGAATATATATATATATACACTATATTGCAAAAAGTATTGGGACATCCCTCCAAATCATTGGGTTCAGGTGTTCCAATCACCTCCATGGCCACAGATGTATAAAATCAAGCACCTAGGCATGCAGACTGTTTCTGCAAACATTTGTGAAAGAATGGATCACTTTCGAGAGCTCAGTGACTTCAAGTGTGGTACCGTGACATGATGCCACCTGTGCAATAAGTCCATCCATGACATTTCCTGCTACTAAATATTCCACAGTGGTATTATAACAAAGTGGAAGCAACTGAGAACAACAGCAACTCAGCCATGAAGTGGTAAGCAACGTAAAATGACAGAGCGGGATCAACGCATGCTGAAGTGCACAATGTGCAGAAATCGGCAACTGTCTGTAGAGTCATTAACTAAAGACCTCCAAACTTCATGTGGCCTTCAGATTAGCACAATAACAATGCATAGAGAGCTTCTTGGAATGGGTTTCCATGGGCAAGCAGCTGCATCCAAGCCTTACATCACCAAGTACAATGCAAAGCGTGGGATGCAGTGGTGTAAAGCACGCTGCCACTGGACTCTAGAGCAGTGGAGACATGTTCTCTGGAGTGAACAATCACGCTTCTCTATCTGGCAATCCAATGGATGTGTCTGGATTTGGCAGTTGCCAGGAGAACGGTACTTGCCTGACTGCATTGTGCCAAATGTAATGTTTGGTGGAGGAGAGAATATGGTGTGGGGTTGTTTTTCAGGGGCTGGCTTGGCCCTTTAGTTCCAGTGAAGGGAACTCTTGAGACGTCAGCATAACAAGACATTTTGGACAATTTCATGCTCCCAAGTTTGTGGGAACAGTTTGGGGATGGCCCCTTCCTGTTCCAACATGACTGCACACCAGTGCACAAAGCAAAGTCCATAAAGACATGGATGAGTGCGTTTGGGGTGGAGGAACTTGACTGGCCTGCACAGAGTCCTGACCTCAACCTGATAGAACACCTTTAGGATGAATTAGAGTGGAGACTGGGAGACTGCGAGCCAGGCCTTCTCATCCGACATCAGTGCCTGACCTCACAAATGCATTTCTGAGGAATGGTCAAACATTCCCATAGACACCCTCCCAGGGGTGGACTGACAACTCATGGGGCCCCCGGGCAATAGGGCATCATGGGGCCCCTGTGTCCTTGCCCAAACTCAAAAAAGCCTATGAAAAAGGTACCAGGGGCATCTCATGGGGCCCCCCACTGACCTCGGGCAGTGCCCGAGTTTCCAAATGGTCAGTTCGCCCCTGCACCCTCCTAAACCTTGTGGACAGCCTTCCCAGAAGTGTTGAAGCTGTTATAGCTGTACAGGGTGGGCCAACTGGGATGTCATGAAAGTTAATGTGCGTGTAAAGTCAGGCGTCCCAATACTTTGGCACTATATACTATGCATATACAGTGGGGATCGAAAGTTTGGGCACCCCAGCTAAACATTTGTATTAATGTGCATAAAGAAGCCAAGGAAAGATGGAAAAATCTCCAAAAGGCATCAAATTACAGATTAGACATTCTTATATTATGTCAACAAAAGTTAGATTTTATTTCCATCATTTACACTTTCAAAATAACAGAAAACAAAAAAATGGCGTCTGCAAAAGTTTGGGCACCCTGCAGAATTTATAGCATGCACTGCCCCCTTTGCCAAGCTGAGACCTGCCAGTGTCATGGATTGTTCTCAATCATCATCTGGGAAGACCAGGTGATGTCAATCTCAAAGGTTTTAAATGCCCAGACTCATCTGACCTTACCCCAACAATCAGCACCATGGGTTCTTCTAAGCAGTTGTCTAGAAAACTGAAACTGAAAATAGTTGACGCTCACAAAGCTGGAGAAGTCTATAAGAAGATAGCAAAGCGTTTTCAGATGTCAATATCCTCTGTTCGGAATGTAATTAAGAAATGGCAGTCATCAGGAACAGTGGAAGTTAAAGCAACATCTGGAAGACCAAGAAAAATATCAGACAGAACAGCTCGCAGGATTGTGAGAAAAACAATTCAAAACCCACGTTTGACTGCACGATCCCTCCAGAAAGATCTGGCAGACACTGGAGTTGTGGTACACTATTCCACTATAAAGAGATACTTGTACAAATATGGTCTTCATGGAAGAGTCATCAGAAGAAAACCTCTTCTACATCCTCACCACAAAAATCATCATTTGAACTTTGCAAATGTACATATAGACAAGCCTGATGCATTTTGGAAACAAGTTCTGTGGACCGATGAGGTTAAAATTGAACTTTTTGGCCGGAATGAGCAAAGGTACGTTTGGAGAAGAAGGGGCACAGAATTTAATGAAAAGAACCTCTGTCCAACTGTTAAGCATGGGGTTGGATCAATCATGCTTTGGGGTTGTGTTGCAGCCAGTGGCACAGGGAACATCTCACGAGTAGAAGGAAAAATGGATTCAATAAAATTTCAGCAAATTTTGGATGGTAACTTGCTGCCATCTGTGAAAAAGCTGAAGTTAAAGAGAGGATGGCTTCTACAAATGGATAATGATCCTAAACACACCTCAAAATCCACAGGGGATTACATCAAGAGGCGTAAACTGAAGGTTTTGCCATGGCCTTCACAATCTCCTGACCTCAACATAATTGAAAATCTATGGATAGACCTTAAAAGAGCAGTGCGTGACAGACAGCCCAGAAATCTCAAAGAACTGGAAGACTTTTGTAAGGAAGAATGGGCAAAGATACCTAAAACAAGAATTGAAAGACTCTTGGCTGGCTACAAAAAGCATTTACAAGCTGTGATTCTTGCCAAAGGGGGCAGTACAAGATATTAACTCTGCAGGGTGCCCAAACTTTTGCAGACGCCATTTTTTTGTTTTCTGTTATTTTGAAAGTGTAAATGATGGAAATAAAATCTAACTTTTGTTGACATATTATAAGAATGTCTAATCTGTAATTTGATGCCTTTTGGAGATTTTTCCATCTTTCCTTGGTTTCTTTATGCACATTAATACAAATTTTTAGCTGGGGTGCCCAAACTTTCGATCCCAACTGTATATAGTTCCAATGAATAGTCCCTCTTCAGCCCCACTGTGTCAGAGTATATGCTTTAATTTCATATACTAATATCTCTTCCCTGGTAAGGTAGAGATAATGTGACCAGTGACCTCTGATCTCACCCCCAGGCAGGCCAGTGACTCTCTGAATGTAATTTATGACATGTTAAAAATGAAGAAAAACAAGTGGCACTGCTCCATGGCCAAAAGTATGTGATGACCCATTACTGGTCACTGTATGTACACAGTTCAGAGTTTGTTCAGCTCTCTTGTAATCATGATTGATAAAACATAAAAGTTTATTTAATGGAATACAATGCTGGGTGTTCTCACTGGTTTACTTACAAGGAGTTGTCTGTTGATGGAAAGAAATTCTAATAAAGTTTAAATAGTTTCACAAGTTCACACTCATGTGATGCCCTGTGATGACAAGTTAACAACATTGACAAGGATGACAATCACTGTGTCATTGAGGTAAGAGATGGTCTTCAGCCCAATGGCAGTCTCTAAACGGACATTGATACTGGCAGATACTGCTCTCACAATTGTCTTCAGAAAACTGTTCTGTATGTGGGTGGAGAATGGGAAGTCTGACACATATAAAGAGAAATCAGCAAAACTGGGTCTTTTGACTTACTCAAACTTTTTGGTAAAATGCATTGGAGTCAAAAAGGTAGATGAAATAAAGATTATTTTAATGTTTTTATTAGCACAATTCACTTTAAATGGTTTCTGAGGGTTAAAGAGGATCAGTTCTTGTACCAAAAAAAACCTTGTTAGCGTGGAACACAATGTATGATATTGAGGAACAGAGGAACCCTAATGTTAACCCAAATACTAACACTAATACTATCTCTACTCTGAGCCTACTACAAATGCTAACCCCTCATACTAACCCTAAGGGCCCTCTGACATGGGCACCTTCTGTTCCGATCAACAGGGGATCTATGAGCTATTTCCCTGTTTATCGGAGCAGAGTGAGGCGGATCATGGGTCCGTGTTCATTCAGTTTATACAGAACGAACACAGATAGACCCCACTCTGCTTTATGAGTGGCCGGAAATAAGCAGACTCTGCTATTTACACCCAACTGCCTTCGATCCAGTCAGCCCAAATTGAAAAGCATGCAACCCTCCTCCATTTTATTACGCAGACCTGATCAAATCCAGAAATAGGCGGGTGTAAATGGACAGAAGTCCATTTACACCCTCCAGTCCATAGGAATGCATGAACCTTCCAATGAGTCCTGTGTGAAAATTTGGCAGGGTTACCTGGTCAGATCGCCCGTGTGAAAGAGCCCTAACCCTCATAGATAGTTCAAGCTGGGGTAGCACAGGCTTGGGTTGGCACTGGCAGATACCATTATATCTAAGTATCATCTTGGCCAAGAATCAGTGCACTTTAGCACAGCATCATCTCACTGTCTCTTCTTTGTACCCCCAGAGATAATCTATGCTACTGCTCTCAAAATCCACCTGTAACTGAAACTGACTCTTTTCTATTTTGCTTTATGATAATCCATGCTGCTGTTCTCAGATATCTGTAGCTCTGTCCATATTATTGTGGTGTTTATTTTTGCTCTCTTTCTAGTCTTACCTAATAGATAAGCTGATTGTCAACATTCGTGTCTGAACCTGCGGCTTCTGTGGTATCTGTCTGGGGCTCTTTTTGTTTCGCCATCAGGGATGCTGGACAGCTCCCTGCGTGATTCCTTGGACAGCCTTGCTTTGTGTCTTTGTGTGAATCTTGAACCCTTTGCTCTTCCCATGAACTTTCTGATTTAAGCCATATCTCTGTTTGCCAGATTACAGTGTATTGTGCTCTCTCCAGCCAAAATATTTCTCCTTGCATACTTGCTGCTGTCCTTATCTTCACTACCACTTGTTATTGATCTTTGGCTTGGTTATCAACTACGATTCTGTCTGATCCCATCAAGCTACTACTTGTTACCAATCTTTGGCCTGTTTACTGGCTATGCTTCAGCTTGATCCCTACCTGCCACATCTGCTACTGGACCCCTGCTTGCTAACCTCCTGGTGGGGCATTCCTGAGGACCATGACCTGGTAATAGATACCTCCACCATCAGGCGCTAGGTGCATCTCCTAGTATATTTCCTGCTGACTACTTGTGAACCTCTCTACTGCTCCAGCCACTGGCCTCTGAGCCTGTTCCTATAGACTGACACTGATCTTAGTTTTTACAACTCTGTCCTTCTCTTGCTCTCTTGTAGTTTGATGTTGGTGTCAAGAGTTTGCTGTGCTAACCATGTTTCTTTTATGAACTCCCGATTGCTTAATTGACAAATGCTACTCAAACTTCACCTCAATACAATTGATGCACTGTTTAACTTCAGAACAAGCAAAGCAGTTCCTCTGCCAGTGACACACTGAGATTTCACATCTGTTGGGGGGGCTTTGTCTGCAAGGTGGTCATCCATCCTCCTCTGCCTTAGTATCTGACTCTCCTCAGGTTGATGCTAGCTATATTATACAGAGCCTATCTTCTGCCTCATAGGTACTGTTGGAGTATTTGGGCCTCCTTTGTCATTCACGTTTTTTGATTAACAATTTTCCCACCGCCCTATAGCAGATATTCACGTAAACCAATCAATTTACACGTACTGGGATTTTTTTTAGCAAAGACGTGTAGCAGAATACATTTTGGTCTAAATTTATGAGGACATTTGATTTTTTAAATTTTATTTCTGGACATGTTTAACCTCCCTGGCGGTATTCCCGAGTGTAGCTCGGGGTAAAATTTCAGTACCAAGAGCGGTAACCCCGAGCTACACTCGGGCTTACCATGCGGCGTTCTCCGGGGGTCCCTGCAGCACTTACCTTGTCCTTTGCTCCCACGATTTGTCCCTTGCAGCGTCCCCGGCCATCTCCTCCGGCCGATGCTGGCATCCGGCTTCTGTGTTCCGGTCCCTGTGACGTCGGGACCTACGGGAAATTTGAAATTTTTAAAAAATGTAATTTTTGCTGTTGTTGCTGTTTCAATGCATTTCACATATATTTTGTCCCTACTGCTTTGTCCTGTGCCCTGCCTGCATTTTGACTGTTCTTTCTGCCTGGAAACTTAGAAAAGTCCATGGCGTCCAAAAAGCGTCCCTTTACGTCAAAAGCGGTTTTAGAACAGCGATAGTAAATCAGAACCATTTGCAGAATTGAGTGATAATGATTTGTGGGGAAATTCGTCATCAGACACTGAAAACGATTTTGTGACTTTGCTCAGCGATGTGCGAATTTGCCTCTGTATTTCAAATTTCAGTGTTTTTGGTTTGATTATATTATTGAATTAAATGTATTATTATTATATTATTATTTTTTATAATTATTTATTCAATTATAATTTATGATTTCGTGTTTAAAATTTTATCCTACCCGGGATGTTTATTAGACTCTTGTTCGGACAGATTTCAGTGAGTTATTCCTAAAAATTACAGCCTACAATAAAAAACTACATATTTCTATGCAAAAAAATGGTACCGCTTTCAGCACAAAAAATCGGAAAGAATCATACCGCCGAGGAGGTTAATAGCAAAATGTAAAAAATATTGTTTTTTTTTTCAAAATTGTCAGACTTTTTTTTTATAGCGCAAAAAATAAAAAACACAGAAGCGATGAAATACCACTGAAAGAAAGCTCTATTTGTGGGAAAAAAAGAATGTAAATTTAATTTGGGTACAGTGTTGCATGACTTTGCAATTGTCAGTTAAAGTACCGCAGCCCCGTACCGCAAAAAATGGCCTGGTCAGCAAGGGTGGTAAATCCTCTGGAGGACAAGTGGTTAATAAAGACCCAGATATGTTTGTTAACAGTATAATTGTCAAGACAGTTATTTATATAACAGAATATGATTTATGTATAAGTATCTAAAGCCTGTTGTTCAAATATTTCCCAATTAGCCTGTGCAAAGTGGTTCTGCAACTGGGAGAATGCGCCCTCAGGCCAAGTTTTTATGTCTTTTCCTCCTAAGGCAAATTATTGCTAAAATGAGGAACAAAGAAAGGTGATCTGACTGGCCTATGTGAGTAAAAGATGTAGCTCTATATGCATGTTTTGCATGGGAGTAAACAAGGTCATAGTCAAGTATACGTTTTCACTTTGTAGAGCAATTTACAAATTGAGCAAAAGTATTAAGCACAATCTTTAGGTTTACTAGATTTAAATATTTGGCAACAATAAAAACTACTTTAAGATAAACACATTGTTGTTTATTTATAATGTTATGTAGATAATTAAGAGCAATACTAATGTTACAATTCAGTGGAAGAATATAGACAGTAGCAACAATTACAGTTATTATCCTAATCATACTGTTGTTGGTGCAACCAAACACTAAACACATAAATAAAAAGCCCACCACCTCTATTCTTAACTTATAGATTATTTTTTATAATGGTAGAAGAGTATATGACCTGCCATCTGTACTGCTGCATCTAGGATTAGTGGGTGAAGCCAAATTTCAGTTATAATCCTCACACCAACATCCAGTAGTTATGTATATAGCTACTTGCAGCTAGCTACAGCCTCAACTTTTCCATTTTGTGAACAATGGATCTAGCATTGGTAAGAAAGATACTCTCAGCAGAGGTCTATTTGGCTGTTCTTCTAGCCTTTCAATTAGACCGAATTGGTGTCCTTCCTTCTGCTTCCTCTTCCCCCACTGCTTACGCTGCCTACCAGGCATAACAATCTATGAGGACCCCCCTATTGGTCTCACTATTTCCAACAGAATGTCATAAGTCATAATAAATCACCTGGGATATGTGTGTGTATTAGTGGATATGTGCAGATAGAAGAGTAGATAGAAGAGTAGATGGAACCATGTGAGGATAGAAGAGCAGATAGGACCGTGTGGGGATAGAAAAGTAGATAGGACCATGTGCAGATAGAAGAGTATATAGAAACATGTGGGGAAAGAAGAGTAGATAGGACCATGTGGGGAAAGAAGAGTAGATAGGACCATGTGGGGAAAGAAGAGTAGATAGACCCAAATGGGGATAGAAAAGTAAATAGGACCATGTGGAAATAGAAGAGTAGATAGAACCATGTGCAGATAGAAAAATAGATAGTACCATGTGGGGATAGAAGAGTAGATAGGACCATGTGCAGATACAGTGAGGAACAGAAGTATTTGAACACCCTGTAATTTTGCAAGTTCTCCCACTTAGAAATCATGGAGGGGTCTGAAATTCACATCGTAGGTGCATTCCCACTCTGAGAGACAGAATTTAAACAAAAAATTCTCCAACAGTTGATCTATTTTCACCAAGCTGGGTGTTCAAATACTTCTGTTCCTCACTGTATAATAGTGGATAGGATCATGTGGGATAGAAGAGTAGATAGGACCATGTGGGGAAAGAAAAGCAGATAGAACCATGTGCAGATAGAAAAGTAGAACCATGTGGGGATAGAGAGTAGATAGGACCATGTGCAGATAGAGGAGTAGATAGGACTGTGTGGGAAAAGAAGAATAGATAGGACCATGTGGGGAAAGAAGAGTAGATAGGACCATGTGCAGATAGAAAAGTAAATAGAACCATGTGGGGATAGAAGAGTATATATAACCATGTGCAGATAGAAAAGCAGATTGAACCATGTGGGAATAGAAGAGTAGATATGACCATGTAGGGATAGAACAATAGATAGAAACATGTGGGGATAGAAGAGTAGATAGGACCATGTAGGGAAAGAAGAGTAGATAGGACCATGTGGGGATAGAACAGTAGATAGAAACGTGGAGATAGAAGAGTAGATAGGACCATGTGCAGATAGAGGAGTAGATAGGACCATGTGGGGAAAGAAGAGTAGATAGAACCATGTGCAAATAGAAAAGTAGATAGAACCATGTGGGGATAGATGAGTAGATAGGACCATGTGGCGATAGAAGAATAGATAGGACCATGTAGGGATAGAACAGTAGACAGAAACATGAGGAGATAGAACAGTAGATAGGACTATGAGGGGAAAGAAGAGTAGATAGGACCATGTGAAGATGTGAACTAACAATATTGTCATCAACAAACATCTGACTTAAAGCGGAGATCCACCCAAATAGGGAAGTTACGCTTTAAGTCTTTGTCCCCCGCTCCCCATTAAGGATTGGTACACGTGACAGGTTCCAGAAGACTACGGGGCCATTCATAAAGCCCAGTGCTTCTCGCGCATGCGCAGTGGGCTTCCAGCTGTGCAGCCACAAGCTGGCACAGCCAGGTGCCCACACTGAAGGTGCCGGCACCAGGGAGAGAAGATGGCCGGAAGACATTGCTGGACTGAAGGACAGGTAAGTGGCTGTATTTTAAAAGTCAGCAGCTACAGTTTTTGTAGCTGCTGATTTTAATTTTTTTTTTTTTAGGTGGAACTTTGCTTTAAGGATCCCTCACCACTGTAATAATTATGATATGTGCAGAGACTAATTCTTTCTTACTAATTATACTTTTTTGTATTTTTATTGCACAATTATTCATTTATATAGTATTAGTTATTTATACAGAATATGCATATTACAGAACCTCTCTATAACATAATATATAACAGTTATTATCTCACGTTATTCAATATACTGTATAATCCATGATCCCATATATTAGATGTGCTTTTCATGACATAAACCCTCCATAATCCAACAGATATGCTCTGATGCATTCGGAGGAATCCTCAAGCTAATTTCCATCTCTATGGGAACCTGTCAAGGTCCTACCTTTCCTCAGAGCTTGTGCTGCTTCATGTGCTGGCATCCATCCTAGGTTTCTGCAAAGCATGGTGGGAGCCTTTATGCTTTCAGGCCTCTGCGGCTCCTCCTCCAGGAGGGTGTGGCCGATCACATTTAAGCCTGCTGTCTGCAGCTGCTCTTTGCATTTGTGTCCTGTATGTTTCATTGTCGCAAGCTCTTGTTCAGCTCTCGTTGCTCTACTGGAAACCGACCCGGCTTTGTCAAGACATTTCTCTGCCTTATCCCATTACCTGACTTCCCGTTGCTGAACCCGGCCCATGACCTGCGTATTCTTGCCTACCATGTTGTACTGTCTGCTCCGCTGTTATCGACCCGGTCTGTACGACCACGCTATACGTCTCCCCATCTGGCTCCCACCAGCTATACGCCATTGGCGGCAGCCGTTACCGCAGCTGGGGTTACTCGGGGGGTCGCGACCTGGTCTCAGGCTGCGTCAAGTCCATCCCCACCATCAGGGGCCCTGGTGAAAGGAAGCCTGGGGCTTAGACTCCGCGCCCTGAGGAA
Organism: Staurois parvus; assembly: GCF_062004578.1. Taxonomy (NCBI): domain Eukaryota; kingdom Metazoa; phylum Chordata; class Amphibia; order Anura; family Ranidae; genus Staurois; species Staurois parvus. The sequence goes on from NW_028318533.1 coordinate 389,235, forward strand.
TTCCGGTCTGTGGGTGGTGGCTGTTGCCAGTCGGTGCGTGACCTTACCATTAGGCCTGCCTGTCCATTCCCCGCTCCGGCCCTGACAGAACCCCCTACTATATGATTACAGCTCATGGTACATTAGCACAATCAGTAAGTTGAAAATGAGAAGTGCATTTTGCGATTTGAGAGGTGTAGAGGATGTAGATTCCAAGTTGCCGAAGAGAAAGTGTAGCGGGTTTTTTGAGAGTTGTACTCCGGTCACAAATTCTGTGAAACATAACACTTGATCCCAGAATCTAGATACGTGTGGACAAAGCCAGAACCTGTGTTTGAGGGAGGGCATAGGACAGTTGCAAAGTGGACATTGTGAGGCTATGGGGGTTGTTTTTGAGAAGGCACAAGGCATGTAGGCACAGTGCAAGATCTTCAGCTGTTCGTGCCAAAATTCATTTGTTGTGAAGGCGCAAGTGGTATTAAACCCAGTAAGTATTTGATCTACCGTGATTGAGTTCTGGAAGTCTTTGACCCAAGATGCTGTTGCAGAAAGTTCTATGGGTTTGGTAAAATGTAAGTTCAGTGGGGTGTAGATGTCTGATATCTTGAATTTTCGTCTACATAGAAGGGTGTCAATCAAAGAGGAGTGAAATCTGACAGATTTGTCAGGGACAAGATGTTTCACATAGTTCAGTACTTGCATGACATATGAAATTATGGGAGGGTAGGTTCAAATGCAAGGTATGCTGTGGTGGTTTAGGAGAGCCGATTGAAGTATCATATAATTGTATTACCTGTGTAAGATCACGTGTATTCCAAATGCCATATGCTGCATATTGTTGGGAGAGAGAAAAGGAGGGATTGTTGTGAATTGGGAGATAGCGGGAAACCCACGGGGATACCCCTAGCTTACGTCTGACCTGTTTCCACGCTATAAGAGTGTCTCGTATGAGTGAATTGTTTTTCAGGTGTGTTGGAAGTAGGTTGACATTACACTGCAAAATTGCGGCTAGACTATATGGATGGACCATGTCAGTTTGGATCTGGTAGTTGGAGTATCTGGAAGACTGGGACAGCCAGTCTAGGCATACTCGTAATAAACATGGTATCTCCCTCCTTACACTGCTTGGTCCATCTCCCTATTGTTCCTCGTTTGAGCAGTGGAAAGAAAAGAAATATATATGGTGCCTTATCGTTTTTATAAAAGAAGATTTATTGTGTGCCCATAGTATGCACTCACGTGATTAAAAAACAAATTGAGCCTTTGTATATAAAACCGCTGTGTGCGGGTGTGACCAGCCTCCTCAATGTGTCTGCACACACTGACAATACTCGCCGTTCTGGAAGTCAGGTATGTCATGACGTCGATGCCCCTCCCCAACGCGTTGCGCCACAGGGTCAAGTGGCTTAGTCCGGGGGATGTAATCGGAAAATATCACCCTGCCTTGACTTCTTATATAGTAATTCGGCGCCATTTTCTTGGAGCCCGTATGGCCACGGCCATCTTTTTGGGGCCGTTCTATTCCCATTAGGCTATCATTGTAGACAGCTGTGTGTAAATGTTCGTAACAATGTTTGCTGTTTACCCAAGTTCTACAAAGTATCTCATGTATTTAAACCTAGTACCCTGCGGCCGAGAGAGCAGTGTATGCAATACACGGTAATGAGGAGGTTTGTCACATATAGTTACATAAACAACAATTAATATTATTTTTATACAGTATTTATAAAGCACCAATAGTTCGCTCAGCGCTGTACATTACAAAGGGGGACAGAACATGTGACAGAACAATACCAATACAATGCAAAACATGAGGGGATCGAGGGCCCTGCTCTTTCGAGCTTACAATCTATGAGGGAGGGGATGGTGGCACAGGAGGAGATAGCTGTGGGGGATGGAGTGGTAGGAAGAGTGGAGGAGGTCGGCAAGTTAGCAGGGGTTGGGGTAGGCTTCCCTGAAGAGATGGGTTTTCAGGGAGTGCCTAAAGGAGAGGAGAGTAAGTGATGATCTGATGGGTTGGGGCAGGGAGTTCCAGAGGATGGGTGACACCCTGGAGAAGTCCTGGAGGCGGGCATGGGAGGAGCAGACCAGGGAACATCAAATACAAAAAATTTTTAAAAAACAAACAATGTAAACTAAGTATTAAATTCCTCCAGTCTTGTAGCTAATCAATATAATATTAATCTAGGGAACCTGAATACTTTCATGTATGAAATGGGGAAAATTAAATAAAAAGTATAAGAAATAAATTCAAATATTATTTTATCTTTATTATACATATTATTATGTGTATATATTTTCTCAGTTTTTGAACAATAGGTGAATTATTTAAATTCTTACTCCTAAGAATACATTTCTTGTATCTATAAATATATGTATATAACATATATATCTATGTTGATAGAATAAACATGCAATGTGTGTACCTTTCCCTCACATCACCGATTTTAAAATAATATATTTTATCCACCTCTAAATGTTGATAACTCTCATGAATGTTAAAGTGATCGAAAGGGGCTATTATATTTTACTTTAATAATCACTGATGAAACACGAAAGATTTAATTCTTTGTTTACGCCCTTTGGGGCCAAACAGTTCATTTCGTATATCCATGGGGACTCTTTTTTGCTGATTTCTCTAACTAAGTTATCTCCTCTCCAATGCCTACTATGCTTCTCTATACCCCAAAATTCTAATTTATCTGCTTGTTGGTTATGGAATTGGCGAAAGTGTAAAGGTACATTGTGGTATTTATAGCCTTTATTGATGTTATAGACGTGTTCTTTCAATGTTCTTTTTGTTCTACCGATATATATCAAATTGCAGGGACATTTTAAAGCATACATCACTCCTTTTGTGTCGCAAGATATGAATTGTTTAATTATATATGATTTACCATTCTTAGGGTTTTGAAACTCTGACCTTCGTTTAGGGTTATTTTTCATTCTTTTACAACTATAGCATCTGCCACATGTGAAAAAAACAGTTCCCTGGAAAGAAGGTGTATTGAATACCTGTATTGGGTGGATTTAAGATGTTCTTTATTACTTTGTCACGGATGTTAGGAGTCTTTTTATAGATAAATCTGGGTTTGTCTTGAACAATATTTTTTAAATCCTTGTCTAATTTTAATACATTCCAGTGTTTATTTATTATTTTCTGTATATCTCTGTATTGTCTGTTAAATGGCATTACCATAGATACATTAATATTTTCTGTGTTAGTTTTAGAAAAAATCTCTTAGAAAATAATAATACTATCTAATACTTCAATTTGCTTTCTCTCTTGCTCTATTACCTCTCTTTTGTACCCTTTGTCTATAAATCTTTTGACCAAGATATTACTTTGTTCTTCATAATCTGCTAGGTTGGTACAGTTTCTTCTTAAGCGCATAAACTGTCCTCTTGGGATGTTTTTTATCCATGGTTTATTGCGACAGCTGTTAGTTGGTATGTATGCGTTTCTGTCCATTTTTTTTTAAACGTTTTTTGTATATATATGTGATCCATTTTTTATTAACCATATATCCAAAAAATGTACCTCCTTATTACTTATATTCCAACTTAAAGTTATGTTTTTATTATTTTCATTTAGGCCTTCATAGAATTTTGATAGTGAAACTTCATCCCCATTCCATATCACTATCAAATCATCTATGAATCTATGGTATAATACCATTTTTTTCCTGATTTTAGAATATTGTTTCCTCTTCCCATTGTGCCAGGTATAGGTTCGCTATGCTAGGGGTGAAATGCGCGCCCATAGCAACCCCTTTCACTTGCAGGTAATATTTATTCTGATACCAAAAATAGTTGTGATTTAAACAAAATACAAGGCATTTCAATAAAATTTTCTGCTGTTTTATATGTAGGGTAGAGTATTTTGTTACAGTCCATTTTGCTGCCTTAATGGCTCCCTCATGATCTATAATGGTATAGAGCGAGGATATGTCTGCTGTACTTTGCCATTAAGGCAGCAAAATGGACTGTAACAAAATACTCTACCCTACATATAAAACAGCAGAAAATTTTATTGAAATGCCTTGTAGTTTGTTTAAATCACAACTATTTTTGGTATCAGAACAAATATTACCTGCAAGTGAAAGGGGTTGCTATGGGCGCATTTCACCCCTAGCATAGCGAACTTATACCTGGCACAATGAGAAGAGGAAACAATATTCCAAAATCAGAAAAAAAAATGGTATTATACCATAGATTCATAGAACATTTGATAGTGATATGGAATGGGGATGAAGTTTCACTATCAAAATTCTATGAAGGCCTAAATGAAAATAATAAAAACATAACTTTAAGTTGGAATATAAGTAATAAGGAGGTACATTTTTGGGATATATGGTTAATAAAAAATGGATCACATATATATACAAAAAACATTTTAAAAAAAATGGACAGAAACGCATACATACCAACTAACAGCTGTCGCAATAAACCATGGATAAAAAACATCCCAAGAGGACAGTTTATGCGCTTAAGAAGAAACTGTACCAACCTAGCAGATTATGAAGAACAAAGTAATATCTTGGTCAAAAGATTTATAGACAAAGGGTACAACAGAGAGGTAATAGAGCAAGAGAGAAAGCAAATTGAAGTACTTGATAGAAAAAATCTCTTAGAAAATAATAATACTAAAACTAACACAGAAAATATTAATGTATCTATGGTAATGCCATTTAACAGACAATACAGAGATATACAGAAAATAATAAACACTGGGATGTATTAAAATTAAACAAGGATTTAAACAATATTGTTCAAGACAAACCCAGATTTATCTATAAAAAGGCTCCTAACATCCGTGACAAAGTAATAAAGAACATCTTAAATCCACCCAATACAGGTATTCAATACACCTTCTTTCCAGGGAACTGTTTTTTCACATGTGGCAGATGCTATAGTTGTAAAAGAATGAAAACTAACCCTAAACGAAGGTCAGAGTTTCAAAACCCTAAGAATGGAATTTTCATATAAAATTAAACAATTCATATCTTGCGACACAAAAGGAGTGGTGTATGCTTTAAAATGTCCCTGCAATTTGATATATATCAGTAGAACAAAAAGAACATTGAAAGAACGTATTAAAGAACATGTCTATAATATCAATAAAGGCTATAAATACCACAATGTACCTTTACACTTTCGCCAATTCCATAACCAACAAGCAGATAAATTAGAATTTTGGGGTATAGTGAAGCATAGTATGCATTGGAGAGGAGATAACCTAGTTAGAGAAATCAGCAAAAAAGAGTCCCCCTGGATATACGAAATTAACTGTTTGGCCCCAAAGGGCCTAAACAAAGAATTCAATCTTTTGTGTTTCACCAGTGATTATTAAAGAAAAATATAATAGCCCCTTTCGATCACTTTAACATTCATGAGAGTTATCAACATTTAGAGGTGGATAAAATATATTATTTTAAAATCGGTCATGTGAGGGAAAGGTACACATATTGCATGTTTATTCTATCAACATAGATATATATGTTATATACATATATTTATAGGTACAAGAAATGTATTCTTAGGAGTAAGAATTTAAATAATTCACCTATTGTTCACAAACTGAGAAAATATATACACAGAATAATATGTATAATAAAGATAGAATAATATTTTAATTTATTTCTTATACTTTTTATTTAATTTTCCTCATTTCATTCATGAAAGTATCAATATTATATTGATTAGCTACAAGACTGAAGGAATTTAATACTTAGTTTACATTGTTTGTTTTTAAAAATGTTTTGTATTTGATGTATAAATTGTTTTTATTTATGTAACTACAGTTGTGTTCAAAATAATAGCAGTCAGACATCACTAACCTGATCAATCACTGTTTTTGGTAGAAATGATATTTCTACATGGCAAATCATTTACTAGCAGGTGTAGTAGAGTAATAGAAATCCAACAGACCCAACAGTCATGACATGCATGCTGCTGATTCTGTGTAATTGAATCACTAATTGAAAGGGGCATGTTCAAAATAATAGCAGTGTGGAGTTCTATTAGTGAGGTCATTCATTCTTTGAAAAACAGGTGGCAATTATTGCACTTATTTAAGGAAGGAAGGCAGCAAATGTTGTACACGCTGGTTACAGTGCATTTCTCTCTGAAATTCTGAGGAAAATGGGTCATTCCAGACATTGTTCGGAACAGCGTACCTTGATTAAAAATTTGATTGGAGAGGGGAAAACATTTAAAGAAGTGCAGAAAATGATGGGCTGCTCAGCTAAAATGATAGCAAATGCTTTAAAATGGCAATCAAAACCTGAAAGATGTGGAAGAAAGCGAAAAACTACCATTCGAATGGATAGTAGAATAGCCATAATGGCAAGGACTCAGCCAACAATCAGCTCCAGGAAGATGAAAGAAGGTGTAAAGTTACCTGTGAGTACTGTTACAATTAGAAGATTCCTATGTGAAGCCAAGCTATCTGCAAGAAGTCCCCGCAAAGTCCCACTGTTGAAAAAAATACATGTTCTGAAGAGGTTACAATTTGCCAAAGAGCACATTGACTGGCCTAAAGAGAAATGGCGCAACATTTTGTGGACTGATGAAAGTAAGATTGTTCTTTTTGGGTCTAGTGGCCGGAGACAGTTTGTCAGACGACCCCCAAACAATGAATTCAAGCCACAGTACACTGTGAAGACAGTGAAGCATGGTGGTGCAAGCATCATGATATGGGGATGTTTCTCATACTACGGTGTTGGGCCTATTTATTGCATACCAGGGATCATGGATCAGTTTGAATACATCAGAATACTTGAAGAGGTCATGCTGCCTTATGCTGAAGAGGAAATGCCCTTGAAATGGGTGTTCCAACAAGACAACGACCCCAAACACACCAGTAAACGTGCAACATCTTGGTTCCAGACCAGCAAGATTGACGTTATGGAGTGGCCAGCCCAATCCCCGGATCTTAATCCAATAGAAAACTTGTGGGGTGACATCAAAAATGCCGTTTCTGAGGCAAAACCAAGAAATAGAGAAGAACTGTGGAATGTAGTCCAATCATCCTGGGCTGGAATACCTGTTCACAGGTGCCAGAAGTTGGGTGACTCCATGCAACACAGATGTACAGCAGTTCTCAGAAACAGTGCTTATACAACTAAATATTCATTAAGTCATTCAAAGGAAAGCAAAATCTTCAAACATTTTTCAGTTTATATAGTGAATGTTTGAGTTTGTAAAGAAGAATACAAACACTGCTATTCTTTTGAACAGTCTAATATTCATTTTTCTTCAATTTTTTTAGAGGAACACAAATTTGATCTATTTTTCTTCATGTTTTGATTTGGAATAGAATGTGTAGTGTTCCCAATGCATTTGTGTGTATGGAAATAAAAGCTATTAGAACGATTTTGAGCTTTATTCACTTTTTTTATAGTTAGAGGATTTTAGGAAGCTTTTCTATATCTTATCAAAGCCCTGATGAACAGGGATTGTTTGGCCACTGAAACACATTGGCTTTTATCTTCTGTTGTCTCAATTATATCTGCAATAAATGCTTCCAAAAGCATAAGGCAGCCAACTTGTGCTCTTTTTGTTGACCTCACCTGTACATCAGTAGAAAAATGTCCCTTTACAGTAGTGATCAATGGGGAAATATCCCTGTTGTCACAAGTTATCCTGCAGCCTCCTGTTGCTTTGTCTTACCTCCTTGCTGTTTGTGTTTCCTTCACATGTGTGTCTCTCTCTGCTCTCCGATGGGCGTCATCTGCTATTCCCTGGGTTTTATGTTCTTCCCTTTCATCACTTCCTGGCCCGCCTCCTTGTCTGCCTGTCTATTTAAGACATGCTCAGTCTGTCCCACATTGCCTGAGCAACGGTTGTTGTCTGTGCTCCCCTGTGTTCTTCCGAATATCCATGCTAGTGTATCTGTGTATCGACCCCGGCTTTGTCCCTGACTTCTCTCCTACATTGTCTTCCTGTGTACCGACCCCGGCTTCATTCCTGACCTTGCTTGTCTTCCGCCTGTCCTGACTTCGGCTTGTCTTCTGGATATCTTGTCCCTACTCCCATTGCACCCTGCTCGTGCTAGCGGTCTCTTCTACCTCAGCTGGGTGTACCTGGGGGCCGCGACCTGGTTCCAGCCTGCTCCAAGTCCATCCCCACCATCAGGGGCCCTGGTGAACAAGCAGGCTGGGGCTTAGACTCCGCGCCCTGGGGATCCCCAAGCTGTGGTTTATAGAGCTCACTACCATAGGTGATGACACCTGTGCATTGGTGATTGGTATGAACATGTTCCTGTTCCTTGATGGTCAATGAAAAAATGTTCCTGCTCCTTGGTGGTCAGTGGAGGAATGTCCCTGTGTCTTGGTGGTCAATGGAGGAATGTCCCTGTATCATGGTGGTCAATGGAGGAATGTCCCTGTATCTTGTTGGTCAGTGGGGGAATGTCCCTGTATCTTGGTGGTCAGTGGAGAAATGTCCCTGTATCTTGGTGGTCAGTAAAAGAATGTCTCTGTACTTTGGTGGTCAATGGAGGAATTTCCCTGTACCTTGTTGGCCAGTGGAGGAATGTCCCTGTTTCTTGGTGGTCAGTGGAGGAATGTCCTTGTATCTTGGTGGCCAGTGCAGGAATGCTTTTGTATCTTGGTGGTCAGTGGAGGAATATCCTTGTATCTTGGTGGCCAGTGGAAGAATGGCCCTTTATCTTGGTGGACAGTGGAGGAATGCGTTTGTATCTTGGTGGTCAGTGGAGGAATATCCTTGTATCTTGGTGGCCAGTGGAAGAATTGCCCTTTATTTTGGTGGACAGTGGAGGAATGCCCCTGTACTTTGTTGGCCAGTGGAGGAATTTCATGTACCTTGTTGGCCAGTGGAGGAATGCCCTTGTATCTTGGTGGTCAGTTGAGGTTTGCCTTGTATCTTGGTGGTCAGTGGAGGAATGTCCTTGTATCTTGGTGGTCAGTGGAGGAATGCCCTTGTATCTTGGTGGTCAGTGGAGGAATGCCCTTGTATCTTGGTGGTCAGTGGAGGAATGCCCTTGTATCTTGGTGGTCAGTGGAGGAATGCCCTTGTATCTTGGTGGTCAGTGGAGGAATGCCCTTGTATCTTGGTGGTCAGTGGAGGAATGTCCTTGTATCTTGGTGGTCAAAGGAGGAATGTCCTTGTATCTTGGTGGTCAAAGGAGGAATTGAGGCTTGCAGCTAATAAGAGACAGAGGTTGCTCACTGCTCAAGGAACTCCTAGCAATCTCTGGAGGAATCCAAGAATTTCAAGAATTAGGAACGGCTGATTCACATGCTGTGGAGTGAATTTCCTGTAGAAAGTATACTCTTGCTTACAACTAAATGCACATTGGTGTCCATGACTTTAAAAACTATAGCATATTTACAAATAGTGTTGTGCTAACTCATATATAAATAATAGTCCATGAAAAGTTCAAATGTGATAGTTCAATCAAAATATGAACTATAAAATTAAAAAATATATAAAGTACTTGAATGGTGAAAAATCAATAAAGTGCTTGAATGGTGAAAAATCAATATGATGTGCTCCGGACAAATAAAGCCACTTGATTAATGGCGTAACGCATGGGGCGGAGCCTAGTGACTTCATTGCTGGCTTTTTATGGAGTGGGAGTTTTAAACTTTAAATCGATCTGTTACTGCTTCTATCATGTGAGTGATACTCTGGAACATTTTTATGTGAAATTAAACAGTATTACACTATGGGCAATGTGTTCTGTTCTTTCTGTATGTGGAGTTAAGCTGAGAAGAGTCCCCTATATACTGCCATTGAAGAGGTGCCTCTCATCAGCTCTCTGCTGTCATCTAGAGCATGTTTTTGGAATTACCATGCTTGGTTGACCTGTATTAATTTATTATTTATTTATTTCAGGTACTTATATAGCGCCGTCAATTTACACAGTGCTTTACATATATATTGTACATTTACATCAGTCCCTAACCCTCAAGGGGCGTACAATCTAAGGTCCCTAACTTACATTTACATACTAGGGACAATTTAGACAGGAGCCAATTAACCTACCAGCATGTCTTTGGAGTGTGGGAGGAAACCCACACAATCACAGGGAGATGCAAACTCCAGGCAGGTGGTGCCGGGGTTGGGAGTCGAACCAGCAACCCTAGTCGTGCCAGGCGGAAGTGCTAACCATTTAGCCACTATGCTGCCCTAATTTAATAGGTCCACGGTATGAGGTGACCGGCCATCTATATATCTTTAGGTGGAGGAACACTACAGTAAGTCAAGGTGGAGCACTGTGTTTTTTGAAAAGGCTTCATTTGTCCGGAGCACATCGTATTGATTTTTCACCATTCAAGCACTTTATATATTTTCTAATTTATAGTTCATATTTTGATTGAACTATCACATTTGAACTTTTTATGGACTATTATTTATATATGAGTTAGCGCAACACTATTTGTATGTGTTTTATGTTTTAAGTGTGGGATCACCTGTTAAGTGTTATTGCAGCGGCTCTATTTTATTAGCTCATTCACAAGTTTGATAACGCACATTTATTGTATTTCAAAACCATAAAATGCCATGCTGATCAAGTGTCAACCTGTATGGTATAATTGTTTAATCATCAATTTAATTCATCCAAAATTAGCTAGAGGTTGGATTTACATGTAAAATCTAACTAGATGATATTTAATGTGTATTATAAACTTTTGACAACATTTTTTATTAATGAAATCCTTGTTTTTACCATTTGTCACATTTCACTGCTATTAATCCCCTTCAGCCTTTTTTGCAGCCACTTCCTGGCGACATTTACTCCAGCAATGGCTACTGTATATGGTTTTTCTCAGGGTGGGTTTCCTGATGGTGACAGTTGGCGATGCCTGTGTTGAAACGGGCATTTGTAGCCCCCATCAGAAGCCTGTGTAACAGAGTGACAACACAGGAGCACAATTGGGAAACATGGACAGGAAGTGCCTGAGCAAGGTTCTTCATGGCAGGATCACCAGGGATAAATTTAATGAAAACATGTTACAGGTTATATGCGATTTTATTGATTGGATTTACCTAGACTTTAAGAGGAAAATATTAAGAAAAATCTTTTGAAGCTGCATACATGTCTGTTCATGATAAAGGTGACCATTCTGTCCATTTTGGATGTATTTAAATTTCATTTTCTGCTCTATTACTTCTATAAGAAGATAGACTCAGCAGAATTGTGAATTTCCCTATATGGATCCATGATGTCCCTGGGCCATCAGCCTGGAGGGGGGGTCACGAGAGTTAAAGATTATGAAAACCAAACAATCTTGTTTCAGTTAAATGACAATTTGCCTCCGAGTGGAGAAATCTGAGACAGAAGTCATCTCCTCCCTTTAACCGCACTATATATGAGGGCTCTCACCACTGTCTCATAGACTCCCAGCTGTGCCATCAGTGACAAAGGTGAGTGACGACATTACAGAAACTGTCAAATTTATAACTGACAAGTGACAATGCTGCTGAGCAAAGCAGGATTTTTATTATTCTAGTTTTATCTGTTAGTAAATACGTTCTTAATGCATGCTAAAAATCTGCTGGCATTGCTGAGTCTATCATCTACAGGGACCCCCAGGTCCTTTCCCATCCTCGATCCCCCCAGGGGTTCTCCACTTAACCTATAAGTTGCTTTCCTATATTTAGCTCCCAAGTGCAATACTTGACATTTTTCAATATTAAACCTCATCTGCCATATACTATAGCTGCCCACCCCTCTATTTTACTGAGGTCTACTTGTAACGTTGTGAGGTTGTGAGGTTATCTCCTTGCTTAGCTTTGTATCCTCAACAAACAGTGAGATTGAACTATTTATTCCAAACTCTATATATCATTTATGAACAAGTCAAGCAGGATTGGTTCCAGGTCAAAGCCCTGGCAAGGGCAGACTGACAACTCATGAGGCCCCCGGGCAATAGGGGATCATGGGGCCCCTGTGTCCTTGCCCAAACTCAAAAAAGCCTATGAAAAAGGTACCAGGGGCATCTCATGGGGCCCCCTACTGACCCCGGGCCCTCAGGCAGTGCCCGAGTTTCCAAATAGTCAGTCCACCCCTGAGTCCTGGGATACCCGGCTCACAACTGTAGACCAGCCTTTCTCAACCAGGGTGCCCAGGTACCTTGGGGTGCCTTGAGGTTTCTTCAGGGGTGCCTTGGCAAAATGTCTAAAAATTGTCCAAATCCAGCAGGTGCAACAAGCTTCTCTTTTAGTTCCACAAAGCCACAGGTTTTTATTGTGTACCAGTATGACCTTCTAGCCACCAGCATTCTGACAACCAATGACATCATCAGTTGATAAGGAGGATGTCGGTTGCCTGCAAAGCATGCTAGTTTGACCCTCCCCTGTCCTTTTCCATAAGTGCTGGTGTCACATTAATGATGAATGATGGATAAAAACTGAGGGAGAAGAGAAACATTGGAATACTAGTCAGTACCAGTGTGCAAAAGTGTATTGCTTTGGAAGAATAAATCCCCTCTAATGTTGGGTGTCCTCCATGTGTGGATGTTGCTGCGTTATATAAAAGTATTAGAATAGTATTTTCAGATTTTAGAATGGGGTGCCCTTTTAAAACTATGGACAGTCTAGAGGCACCCCATTTTAGAATAGGGTGCCTCTAGACTGTCCATAATGTTAAAGGGTGCCTTGGGGCTGTCCATAATTTTAAAGGGTGCCTTGACTGAAAAAAGGTTGAGAAACACTGTTCTAGACCATTCAGCTACTGCAACCAGTTTTCTATCCAGGTACATAGAATCTCATCAATGCCAAAAGACCTTCATTTGCAAATGAATTGTTTGTTGTACTGTATCAAATGATTAGACATGTGCTGAACGAAAAAGTTTGTTTTGTTTCATTTTTATACATTATTTAAATAATTTTGTTTAGTTACATTTGTTAAATTTGTTTAATTCGTTTTTGGAATTGTTTAGTTTCATTTCATTTCTTCGTTTTGAATTGAGTTCAATTCTGAAAATTTTAATCCAATTTGAAAAGTATTGAATCCGCAATCGTATTTATTCTATTCGAAATTGTCAGTCCGCCGCTGCTACATCCACAGGCTAGAAAGTAAAAAGGTTGGTCTGGGAAGAACGATCTTTCATGAATTCATATTGATTATTACTAATGATACTATTTTCATCAGCAAATTCTTGGATATGGTGCCTTATCATACCTTCCAATATTTTACTGTAGTTATTACCCCAGGAGGTGGCTGATGAAGGTGCAGGATATTCCAAAAAGACACAGGATAGGTGTTCAAGAAAAAATCCTTTACCAGCAGCCCCAAATATTGCTGGAGGTAGAGGGTAGAGCCAGTCCATCTGAAACTCTATAACAGCAGTCACACTCCTCGAAGCTACCCAGGGGCAAATTGACAACTCATGGGGCCCCCAGGCAATATGGGATCATGGGGCCCCTGTGTCCTTGCCCAAACTCAAAAAGCCTATGAAAAAGGTACCAGGGGCATCTCATGGGGCCCCCTACTGACCCCGAGCCCTCGGGCAGTGCCCGAGTTTCCAAACGGTCAGTCCGCCCCTGGACACTAACACTGACACTTACATTGAGACTAAACTAGACCAAGTCCTGATCGAATTTATCTTTAATTTTTTTTTTCTCAACAAACCTTTCTTAGTACAGATTTTTCTTCTAGTGGGGAGGAAAAGATACATGGTATCCTTTACTCCTTGCTAGAAGAGAAATCTGTACGAAAAAAGATTTGTACCTGTACTTGTGTTGTTTCTCCTCTGTGAAGAGGACAAACAACAGACTTCTCCTCTATCATGGAGGAAACAATGCACTGTATCCAGGGGTGTATTTAACACAAGGCATTTGCCTGGGGTGGCATTTTTCAGGGGGGCAGCACCGCCCCCTGGAAGAAGGGACACTTGCGGCAGGGGGACCAGGTGGGTACCAAGAGAGGCTGCATGATGGTGTATGCAGAGGCCAACTCTCGTTCCCAGGGATGTCCGAAGCTATGAAGGTAAGTGTCTTTCTCTCTGTCGCAGGGGGGGAGGATAATGTGTGTTAGTGGAAAGCTCTCTTGGGTGGGGGGGGGGGGAGAGGTGGTGTTGGTCAATGTCAGGCTCTCAAGAGGAGAAACGTCACAGGTACAAGCTACAGAGGAAATGATCACTGTGATAGTGTCAGGGCTCCGGGTGTGACCAGAGGTATGTGAACTGACGCAGGGAAACGCAGGCTTCAGATATGTTATAAACAATAAGACATTTTTTTAAAGACTAACAATACAAACATAAACGTAGTGCACCAAACCCCAAGCTAACACAAATACATACAACAAGGTGAAACAAACCCAAACCTAAACTGATACAGATACACAGGTACATACACATATAGAGCACAACGTAATCAGGCAGGCCGGGTCGATAACTGTCGGGCAGGTAGGTACAGGAGGAGCAGGCGGAGAGAATGGTCAGGGTCACAAGCCAGGTATCAAACAGGAGAAGTCAGCAGAGGTCAGGATCAGACCGGGTCGGCAACAAGTCAGGCAGAGGCAGAGGCAGAAACAGGAACAGGAACGCAGGTTACAAGATACAGGGGCCCATGGAAAAACACACACCAAGGCACAGACTGCAGGTCTGGCCATCCCTTAAATACACCTGCATAATCAGCTTCAGGTGTTTGGCTGGCTGCAGGGTTGAGTCTCTGATTGCTGAGAGCACCCACTGGCCAGCCCTGGTACTGCAGCCTACAAGGCAGGTGAGTCCCACCATTACTGGCAAGTCCATTCCTGACAGCCAACCACAGGCTATCACAATGATCATTTGATCTAGATCCAGTTACCCTGGTTCTCAATTATTTATATAAGACCTGGGGTTGACACCCACAGCTTGGTCTCATTGCTAAGAATGCACAATCTTGCGTGCCTCCAGTATAAACAGAGGGAACATGTACGTGGCACCCAGAATCCCTATCTCTGGTATGTACACCCTGCTATTGCATGACAGCATTTTGCTAGCTTTGTTAGCTGCAGCTTGGCATTGCATGCTATTGCTAAGTCTGTGATCTTCAAGCACTCCCAGATCCTTTTCCGTCACCCATATTCCCATGTGTAATTTGCATGTGTATTTTTGGCACCTAAGTGCATAACTCTACTTTTCTAAATGTTGAACCTCATCTGCCCTGTAGCTGCCCAACCCCTTATTTTATCAAGGTCTTCCTTTGATGAGCTGTGCCAGATTTATTTCCCAGGATACGTTGGTATCATCAGCAAACACTGAAATCCAGTTCTTGCTTTCGAACCCTATATAATTTTCCACTTTGCGTCCAGAGCAATTTTTTAAATTTTGGCACACGTAAAAATCTGCATTTTTGGCTGTAAAATTACTTAAAATACCCAGAACATTATATATTTTCTGAAAGTAGAGGCAAGAAGAATGTAGAAGAAGAAGGATGAAGAATGTAGAATGAAAAGATAGTATTTGCAATTTTTTATGTTTCGTTATATTTGTGCAACTGTTAGTTGAAAATAACTGTTCAGTAGAAAATATAATAAAATTAATTTTAGTGCAAACACACACACAATATAATAGCCATTTTTTGGTAAAGTATAAAAGATGGGGTTGCGTCGAGAAAATAGATACCAAACATGTAAAGTCTTAAAATTGCGCCTGTTACAAAAAACGATGGTATCCAAAAGTCTCCATGGGCCTTTACAGCTCAGTTTAGAGTTAACTATGAATTATGGCCCTGGAATTATTGCTCTCGCTCAAATTCTTGTGGTAATATCTTACATGTGTGGTGCAATCACCATTTACATACATAGACACAACCTTTATTCATGTTTGCATTTGCGGGTGTGTGCAAGGCAACAGGGGAAATTTTTTAGAATTATTTTATTTATTTTTTTTATTTAACTTTAATTCTATCACATGGGGATTAACAAGCCCCCATGTGATAGCATTTGCCAGTTGACAGGTGCTCTTTATGGAGACATCGGACCCCCACTGTGTCCCTTGCCCTTCACAGATTATGTTTAATTAGCTGCATCCCTGACTGTAAAAGCTGGGAAATGACAGCGCTGAAACTGGTAATGCTCAGAGTTGGGTGCATTCAGCTTCATTTACTGCAGAGCAGATCAAGGTGTTCCTAAGTTTCCTTCTGCTCACCATCCTGAAACCCTTTGATTTGGATCTGGGCTCCTGGGATGATGAGGTGCAGTAACAAATGCCTTAAAAATATCCAGATAAACTACATCCACTAGACTTCCACTTCCAATTTCTCACTTACTTCCTCATAGAATGATAACAGGTTGGTCTGACAAGAACGGTGTTCAGTAAATCCATGCCGGTTGTCAGTTATGATACTGTTGTTGCAGATACATTTATGTATAAAGTCCCTTATCATTCCCTCAAATATTTTACATACTATTGATGTTAGGCTGATTGGTTTGTAGTTTCTTGGAAAATATCTTGATCCTTTTATTTTGGTAACATTTACAAAAATCATTTGGTACCATTTCAGTTAGTAAGTCTAAGTTCCCTAAGGACTCATGGGTGTAAGACATTTGAACATTGTGATCTGTTCACATTAAGTTTCTCTAGTCTCTTTTATACCTGGTTTTCAATCAACCACAGAGGTGCCTTAAGTGAAACATCATTACTATTACTGTTATGACTATCAAACCTGTAATTTTCATCTCTAAAAACTGAAGAAAAAAATTTGCTGATTTTTTGTTATCTCTGAATAATGGCAAAATGTATTTTCCTATCTTCATTGTACATGTAATATGTGGCGTTTCTTCCTACTCTCCAGATGTTGAGCCAGATTTTCCTGGTGATGTCCATCGTGGCGTCTGTAGCACCTAGTAAGTTGTCTGTTGTACTGCCTGGAGCAACATGAAATGTACTTATCCCCCGTCCTATGAGAATATTCAGTTCCTGTCCATGGGCTCATTGTGACAATCCCCTCCTAGTATCTGAAAAAAGCAGATGCACAGCGCATTTTCTCAATTTAATTTAAACATCATATGTTGTGCTAAAAGTGACTGTGCGCCAAGTCTTGTACTAGATTTTAATTTTTCTTTGGGATCACCAAACTTTAGTTTCTGTCTCTGCCCCTCCCCTCCAGCACCTCCTTCCTTGGGGTGTTCCATGGTGTTCTGCTTGTTCAAACATTTTATTGAGTTTTCCAAAGTCATATACAAGCGTAAGACATTCCAAATACATGTACAAGATAAAAAGAATAAAGGTGAGCATGCAGCCCTACTGCAAAGGGTAAAATGTTATACAAAAACAAATAGCAAGGAACCATGGAGAAACAGTAGGGAATAATGTAACACAAAGGGAGATATGACATGGTTAAGCTCTACATAGGGAGCATTACTCCCAAAAACCAATGAAGGTTCCATGTAAGGCGAAAAGAGGAAAGCAGAAGTGAGTGAGCAGAAAAGAGGAGGGGAAGATTAAGAGAGACCAAGGGAGGGAGTGGGGGGGGGGGGGATGGGGGGATGTGTGACTTCCGGAAGATTCCCATGGTGTTTTGTGAATAAGTAAATCTTTTAAAACTTGATCAGCAAATAATAAATACATCAAATATGATTTTGTTTTGTAATTTGTTGTATATGTTTATATAGACTATGCAGTACAAGGCATGTATGTTTCATATTCCTATCAGGTGAGGTATGCTACGATCGTCTCGGCTGCTTTTCGGATGACAAGCCCTTTGCTTTGACTCTGCAGAGACCCATCCCCCATTTACCCTGGTCTCCGGAGAAGATTAATACTCGATTCCTGCTGTACACCAGAAATAACCTCAACACCTATCAGGTACGTTCCCTTTAAGTATAATATACCTGCCGGACGACCCCTCACACCTTCCATATAAGCTATCTCTCTCTACGTATGACCTTATAAAAGTTTACATTACCTCTTACTTGACTTTATTTAATTTGCATGAGCTGTACTCTTTAACTTGAGTGTCAGGTGTCAGAGTTCCCCTGAGTTCTATGAAGGCCCGGAGGTCTTCAGGTGACCACTGACCCTCCAACTTCCCCAATAATGGCACTTCCCCTATATCTAACCCAAGGATTGGCTCTCCGATTCCTCCCACATCTGTGCAGTTGAAATCAAAAAGCATGTGTGGAGGATGGGTATAGGGTTAATATTCCCTCTGGAGTTACCGTCCCTCGATATTTATGTAAGACAACAGCACTTAGAGTTGGGACTGTAAATGTACCTCCCGAGGTATAAAACAAGAGCAGATATCAGTACATAAAAGTATACATATATTAGTATCACAAATACACATCATAAAAAATGAATAAAACAAATAATGTCGCTTGGAATATAACCATATAACTGTTCAAAAGACCCTGTTGCAATTTTGACCATGTGCACTATGGGTGTTGGTGGTGTAATAATTGGACTGAGATCCTAGATTCACCTTTTTTTTGAATACCAAGCAATCTTTATAGACAATATATGGCTGGTGTCTCAAATCCAATAGCAAAATGGAGATGTGTTGCTAGTGACGCTATATCTATATTTTAAATCCATTGGGTTGTAGGATGTTGTATTTGAGTACCGTATATACTCGAGTATAAGCCGAGTTTTTCAGCACATTTTTTGTGCTGAAAAACGGCCCCCTCGGCTTATACTCGAGTCAACATCTGCAGATGACAGGCCGTCCCTGTCATCTGGACACACCCCCGGGATCAATCCTCGCCGGTGATTGGCCGCCGGAACTGTAGCTCAGGAGAGGCACACAGGCGCCCAATCACCGGCTAGGAGGTGGAGTTTGGAGAGGAGGAGCCGAGCGGCACCGCGAAGATCGAGCGAGTGAAGAGGAGGAGAGCGGCCGGAGAAGGAAGACATCTGACCGGTAAGTGTGTACCATGGGAGAGGGAGGGAGCGAGCGAGCCCAGGCTGGAGCAGGGGTCACCAACAATGGGGCACTATTCCTCCCCCCACTGACACCAACGATGGGGCACTATTCCTCCCCCCACTGACACCAACGATGGGGCACTATTCCACTGACACCAATGATGGGGCACTATTCCTCCCCCCACTGACACCAACGATGGGGCACTATTCCACTGACACCAATGATGGGGCACTATTCCTCCCCCCACTGACACCAACGATGGGGCACTATTCCTCCCCCCACTGACACCAACGATGGGGCACTATTCCTCCCCCCCTCGGTTTATACTCAAGTCAATAGTTTTTCCCAGTTTTTTGTGGTAAAATTAGGTACCTCGGCTTATATTCGGGTCGGCTTATACTCGAGTATATACGGTAGTCCTTTTCAAGTGTTGCTGATTTTAAGCCCTCCCCCCACTCCCCATGGCCCGACAGGTCGTTGGACACGCATTTTCGCATATGTGAACACAAGTTTTTGTACAAATGAGATCCAAGGCCCTGACGAAACGCGTCGGCCATTTAAGACTAGGAACTTTTGAACAGTTATATGGTTATAGTTCAAGCGACATTATTCATTTTATTAGTTTTTTATGATCTGAATATGTGATACTGCTTTTATGTACTGATATCTGTTCTTGTTTTATATCTCAGGAGGTACATTTACAGTCCCAGCTCTAAGCGCTGTTGTCTCACATATCTGTGCAGTTGAGTTGAGGTCATGTCTCTGTCCCATACTATAGACTATGTTTTTTAAGAGTGCAGAGAAGTAGATGTCTCGTAAATATGTGCGTTTCGTTTCATTACAATTCATTTTTCAGACACAAATTTCATTTTTGGAGATTCGGATGTATACAAATCTACAAATGGACATAGTAATGAATGTAAACGAATCAGAATAAAAGTTTTAGCAAAATGAATGAATGCATTTGTTTCATTCGGATGACGTCACATGTAGCACATGATAGCAGTTCAAGCCCATGGGGAATTAATTAAATTTTTGAATGCATTTGATGACTCAGAATCAGAGATCCTGAATTTGTTAATTCAGATGCACACGACGCCAGTCAATATTGTCCAATCAGCTCATGCCTTTTCTCTTGGTGAGTAGGACTAGCATCTGAAAATATCAAATCCTTCTGATTTGAATCCGTTCAATTCTATAATATATCGAATACATGGCAATCTTCCAGAAAAACTGAACAATTTTTTTTATCTACCTGAACCAACAAATATGCGCAACGAATGGAAAAGATACAAAACAAATTCCGATAACGAATCGATTCTACACAACAAATATGGCGAACTGAAATTCTTCAATGAATGAATACAGCTAAAACAAAATGAAAATTTCTGGTGTAAACGTCTACTGTATTTTTTCAGATTGCTTTTCTTTAATAAAAGGTCAATGTAAAGACATAGAAAGCAGACCTGTAGAAGGGAGGCAGGAGGGGAGTCTCTGAATAATTCAGTTTAGTCTGTATTTTAGCTTCACCTATTGAGCTCTCTAAACATTTTTTTTTTCCAGCAAAGCAATTAGTAATAGCCTTGTAAATGTATCAAAGGAACCTAGAGCTCCCCCTGATGGCTTTAAATAGGTAAATTTGAAATAAAAATAAATCATAGTTTCATGTTTCATATATACCTGGTAACAAAAATTTATTTTAGAAACCATATTTTTTTGTCCTTTTCTTAATAATGCGTAAGGCCTTAATACATTTCCAGTGACATACAAAACCAGATTGAAAAGTCAGAAACTAAATTTTTTTAATTCTTATTTCCATTTTTCTGCTCAGGAGATCAGTGCTATTAAACCTGACACCATCAAAGCATCCTATTTCCAGAAGGATAAAAAAACGCATTTTGTCATTCATGGATTTACTGACAGTGGCGAGAATGAATGGCTGGCTAACATCTGCAAGGTACACTCCTGCCAGAGATAGAATTATATGTGAGAAACAGTGGACAATGCAGATTTATTTCAGTGATTGTGTGCTAAAGATGTTCCAATGGCCGGTTCTAATAATCGCTTGTATTCTGAGATATTGCTTAAAATGTGATACAGTAACAGTATTACACAATGTTACAAACAGGTACTTAATTTGTTTATTATTATTATTTTATCTTAATCTATTTTTACTCTGTCTCTTTCTTTTTTGTGTTAGCTTTATTGCTATCACAACATTCCTTGTAAACCCCGCCCCCTTGTGACATCATGACAGTATTTAAAAACTGTCATTGGGGCATAGCTTTCAGATGGTGGGAGCCAGCGTCGCAAGCGGAGCAGGTTTTTTGTTTTCATTTTTCAGGTAGCTACTTCGTTGGATTGTTGGATCTACTATAGGGGACATTTTTTTTATTTTTATTTTGAATAAAGGACTTGTCAAAGCAGTATCATGTACCGCATCCTCATTAACGTGGGGGGGGGGGCAGATCTGGGATAAGATCCTCACCTGTGAAGTAAAACAAGAAGAAGCGCACCAACCTTGCGCATTACCTCAGTAACCAAATTTATTTAGTAAAAGAATGGTACTCACAAACAGCGAATAAAAACAGGCATGTAAGTCCTCCCAGGGACTTCAAAGACAAGAGGCCAGCGCGAATCCCATCATGGGGGTGGACACTCAGTACGTCTGACGCGTTTCGAAGGTCATGCCTTCTTCCTCAGAGCTGACTCAGGCCTCTTGCCTTTGAAGTCCCTGGGAGGACTTACATGCCTGTTTTTATTCGCTGTTTGTGAGTACCATTCTTTTACTAAATAAATTTGGTTACTGAGGTAATGCGCAAGGTTGGTGCGCTTCTTCTTGTTTTACTTCACAGTTCTGTTCGGGCTTCCCCAGCCTTGGTTTGGAGCTGCACGACCTTGTATGCCCCGGTGGTTGTTTTGTTGGGATTTGATCTACTCACCACCGGCCTGGGTCCCGGAGCGCAAGAGAAATTGCATTTAGTCCATTATAAGATCCTCACCCACAGACCCACACACCATAGGCCACGGTTGTGGGGAAGAGGCCTTGTCCCCGTCAACATGCCTTGGGGGGCCATCTAGCCTCCAAGAACACCCCCATGTTGAGGGCATGTGGCCTGGTATGGTTCAGGAGTGGGGGCGCTCACTTGCCCCCCCCCTTCCCTGAGCTGCTGATAAGGGTCTTGTATGGATTTTGAGGAGGGACCCCCACAACATTTTTTTTTTAAATTTTAGTGTGGGGGCTCCCCCTCAAAATCCATGCCAGACCCGAAGGGCTTGGTGTGGATGGGAGGAGGGACCCAACACTGTTTTAAAAAAAAAATAATGTAATTGCGGGGCAATGCCGACAATTCTTTTTACATTCAGCTGTCAGCAGGGAACCCCACTGACAGCTGAAATATGAATGAATGTTTCACTACTAAAATACCGCGTGACCTAATAATATAACTCATGCCATATTTTAGTAACTGAGTGGTATCTTACCACATACTCAGATGTGGTAGGATGCCACTCAGTATATTGTTCATGTTTTGAAGTTTGCGGTCAATCATTCTGTAGGTTCGGAACTGGGGGGTGTTTGGCCCATAACTATTCTTCAGTATTAAAATATTTTGAACACTAAAAGGTTTAAAGGGATTTAAACATTTGCTGGACGGAAGTCAACCATTTGCACAGGCACCATGAATGTTTGCCATACTATATTTAATATGATTATCACCTATCACCTATGATCACCATCTCCATCTAGTGGCCATAATACGGTATTTTTTTAATCGAGGTATTTCAGGAAAATACTGCATATTGGCCACTGGATGGAGCTGAAGATCATAGCAGATAATCATATTACAAAATATACAACAAAACTTTTGTGGAGCATGTGCAAATGGTTAAGATATCTGTCCAGCAAATGTTTTATACATAGGCCACTCAGTTCTATGGTTTGGTGCTATGGTTTGGTGTTCAAGTAATAATGGAGTCTTGTATGTCAGCTAGTGTTTACATTTCTGCATATAAAGATTCACAAATATGTAGTACCCCCACATTGAGTGTATTTGATCATATAACCTATCAGTAATATACTGTATATAATTGATCCACTATTATAATCCATAACCTCTCTGATTCCAGGCCATCCTACAAGTGGAGGCCGCGAACTGTTTCTGTGTGGATTGGCGTGGTGGCTCCCTGGCCCTCTACACTCAGGCCTCAAATAATATCCGTGTTGTAGGGGCTGAAGTGGCCTATTTCGTTAAAACTCTTGAGGTAGAAGACTTGTTCTATTTTTATTTGATACCAAAGTTTATACTTAAAGTGTATGTAACCCCCTACATAAAAAAAAAACTTCCCTACTTGCTATCTTTTGAATTTTTAAATATACCATAGAAAGTGTTCTGTTATATCTGTTCAATAAGTGTAAAAAACATACCTGTTGATCCTGCCAGAAATACAGCACCCAAGGCACACTTCCTGTGTTATCTCAAGGGGGGATGTTGGAATTTAACCCTCTTAGTTAGTATGGGACTACAGACTAAATATTCTCTAGGATAGAGAAAGTTTTCAGTAGTTTAGCAAAAGGACATGGACAGGGCTGACACCATTCACTCTTATATTTCTGACAGATCAGCATGTAGTTTTCTGTACTTGCAGGGTCTTTGAGGAGATAAAATATGGGGAAATGTGCATGTATTGCATTGATGTACTCTATATTTATTGCCCTAACATACACATTAAATAATTTTATTTTTTTTAATATTAATACTGTTTTTTGCCTGTAAATTTAGGCTCGGTTCACACGCCTGTGACTTTGGATCTGACTTGCGACACCCAAAGTCAATGACATGTGAAATGTTATGCTTTTCTATGACAGCTGTTCCAATTACTACTTCTGAAGTCACCGTGACTTTAGCAAAGGTTCCTGCGCTACTTTGATGTGACTTTCTTTTGACTTGAGTGCCACAGAGTGTAAAAGTCGCATGAAAGTTGCACTTCAAAGTTGCACTGAAAATTGCACAACTTTGGAGTCGAAAAATGTGAACCCAGCCTTAGGTCTATTATAATGATATTTTGGATAAAATAACAGTAAAAACAACAATGTTGTACAATTTTCATAAATATCTCAGAAGTAGCAATCCACACACAGGAACAGTCTGGACCATTGGGGAATGTGGTTTTCTGTAGGATCAGCGGGTCAGGTGATTATGAGCTTAGTCCTCACCCCTAGAAAAAACAAGCAGCCGAACAATGCAGTGGGGGCACAGCCAAACTGCATGGTGAAAAAAAAATAACTGGAGTTCTACATTAAACAGATGCCAATCCTACAGATGCCAAGCAGATGCCAAGCTTAGCTGAGCTGTGACCACCAATTTGTAAGCATAAAGACCTCTCCTAACCATACTCTGAGGATGACCATTGGATTAACCATGTCCAATTTGGTAACAGCCCACCAATAAAGATGTGACAGAAAAGAGAGAAAGAAATGGAGAGTGGGAGTTTGTCCTGTGGGCACTGGATCCTTAATAGGAAGCACCTGCCTTTAGAATTAGATTATAAAGTACTATTCATATCCTATCATCCATTCTGAAGACCAATCAGGGGTTACAACGTTGGGTGAATCTAAACTTAAGGTCTACAAAGATTCCAGCAGTCAAGAGCTCCTTCTTTCTATAGCTCAAGGGGCTATACACTCTCAAAAATGCTGACATTTCTACATTCAAATCCTTTTCTCTTCGGCAAGTGTGCGATATTATATACCACAGTACTAGACTGGACAAATGAACCATGATCATGAATCTGCTCTATTTCCATTGTTCGAAAGGCCAGAACACAAAATATGAACAGGGACAAATAAAACAGTGTCATACACACATACAATGTATACTGTTTTTGATTAGGCTTTTGTTTTTGTATAGACTCTTATATCTAAGTTTTTTCTTTTCTTTTCAAGAACATTTTTACCTATTCGCCATCGAATGTTCATCTTATTGGGCACAGTCTGGGGTCACATACTGCGGGAGAGGCCGGGAAGAGGCACCCTGGGATTGGTAGAATAACTGGTGAGACTGCTGTTGAGTTGTTAATTGTAGTTCTCTTCCTTTAAAAAAATACTAATAATAATATAAAGCCCATCTACATCACGTGTTGGGCAACCTATTCATTTTAAATGGCTATGAACACTCCTCAATGCACAAAAAATGGGTCCTTCTCTATTTTTCAAAAGGCAGCATTCCACAACACATTGACCATTTACATCAGTGCATTGTGGTGTCCTGCAGTATATTACGAGGGTTCTTCAAAAGGTTTCCGCACTATTTTATACATATATATATGTATGTGTGTGTGTATAAAAATGCAAAAACCTTTTTGAGACCCCTTGTACATTATATCACACTGCAACTCACCTTTCTCATTAAAGTTGTCAGCACTATTATGTATTTTCCAGGCCCCTCTACTGTTAGAAACTAAAGAAACATTTTGTGTAGAGTCAACTTCCTTGAAAAGGATATCTATTGATTTCTTATACAGGATTGGACCCGGCTCAGCCATATTTCCAGGACACTCCATTTGAGGTCAGACTTGATCCGTCAGATGCTCTGTTCGTTGACGTCATCCATACTGATTCAAGTCCAGTGGTGCTCAATCTTGGTGACTATTTTTCATTGTTACAGAGCCAACATAATGCACAGCCTTACTCATCTGCTATCAAGGGGTTTGCATCTGTTTTCATTGGGTTTGTAGGTCCTCCTCTAGTTTCTCTGGGACCTTCCAAGTGATCTGGTTTATCTACACAACCCAAGAACATACAATGGAGCTTATCAAGTCTTCTGTCTTGTCATGGAGAGCTTTTATGGTCCTCTTCAAACTGAATTAAATGCCCTTTTCTAATAATGAATAGAATAATAGAAGCTTGATCTGGTTCTCATTTTGGTTGCCTTTATCCTAAGCTGCAGATAGAGGTTTGCACAATTATTTTTCTGTCTTTCCTGACTATCATAACTATAAAAAACCATTAGCAGACTTGGACCCTGAGGATAGACTAGGTTTATTTTCTAAGCTGTAGCTTTAGCAAGGATCAGTTCATTCGAATCAGAATGCAGGTCTTTGAAAAACATTTAGCAGACATGAACAGAAGGGCACGCATCTTCTGTTGTGCCACTGTCCCTAAAAAAAAAATCAATTCCAGCTGTTCTAACTGTGAGTACAAATTCAATTCTGCTCTCTGCTTGTAGGCATCCAGCTCAAAATATATACATTTAATACACAAAGTATAGCCATTAGATTAGTTATAATCTGATTAGTTTCTTTGGCAACTATCCTGTACCATACAGCTAACCAATGAATAGCATCTAAACTGTAAGGAACTGATGATAAAAAATGGTTGGTTAGAAATATGATCCTAATATGATTTTTTTTTCAGCTACGGGAGGATATGGAATAAGCCATACTGTTGGCCACCTGGACTTCTACCCGAACGGAGGAGAACAAATGCCGGGATGTACAAAAACTGCGATCTTTAAAACCCCAAACCTTGATGATATTAAGGATGGTAATTATTTGTACGTTAGGTAAAGTAGTAGTGCCTACATCATATACTGTATACAGTACATAGGCCAGCTCAAAAAGGTCAAGGTCATACAGGTGGGATGGTTAGGTGTTCACAGACATTTGGCCTGATGGTGTATACAGTCTGCACACTCAACAGCAGCTGTACATATAGAGGGATATTTACTAAAACAGGAGAGTGCAAAATCTGGTGCAACTCTGCATAGAAACCAATTAGCTTCCAGTTTTTATTGCCAAAGTTAGAAGCTGTATATCTACAATGCCCCAGATTCTGAGTACTCCAGTTTTAGTAAATCTATCCCATGGTGTCCTTTCCATACACACACATCACAGCAGTTATGTACTCTATACAGCTCTCCCTTCCTCTGGACATTCATGTTACAACAAGCTGACCACAAATCATATGACATAGCATGGGAATACCTAGTCCCAGAGTTAGCAACAGCACAGCATGACCCTTACTTGTGTTGCATAACACTCTTAAGCACTGTACACACGATGAGAATATTGGACAAATGATCAGGTTTTTTTTGCATGTTAGTCTCATATCGATAATGAAAAGGTTACTAAAGTTACAAAAATTCTCGTAGGACAGAATAAAAACTTGGAAGTGATATCATGTATTGTAATGTATTTGTATTGTATTTTTGGACAAAAACTGTACTGATTAAATGAAAATTTTACTTGTGTTGTATGAGAAAAATTTTCGTGCTTGTCGTGTTTAATTAATTTTGGATGAAAGCTGTGTACTAACGATCAGAGAAAGTGCTGGTCCTGGGGAGTGGTGGTCAATAGTTCCTTTGCCTTCACTAGTGACCCTTTTGCTGGCAAGTAATTACTGGATAATATTATACTAGAAAGTTATATAGAGAACTTCTTTGTATGTGTTATAGGCACAGATAATGCAGTATTACATGTTGTGCCATTGTTCATCCTCAGTAACCAGCGATCTGGTGGCCTGCAATCACTTGCGTAGCTACAAATATTACACCGAGAGTATTCTCACTCCTGATGGATTCCTCGGATACTCTGCGCCCTCCTATGATGCCTTCCAGAAGGTGAGTCTTTAACACTGTGCAGAAGATGGTATGCTTTTTGGTCTTGTTGTTTGCCTTGTTATGATGATGATAGAATTGGCATTAGGGTGCAGTTACTGTCAAAATACAAGTCAGTTTCAATGCTAAGGTTGGAGCAAAAAGTGGAAAGTAGGTTCAGCTTATTGGGAATGTACAGTGTTATATACAGATATATTGTGAAGCAATGGCTAGCAGGGTTGTAGACAATGTGTATGCATCCCCTAGGTTGCTCACCTACACATGGTGAACGTTCCAGAATGTGTGTCTGTTATATAATTTTTTTAAATTTAGAAATGTGACCTTTCTCAATAGTAATCTGTCAGCATGAATCGAAAGAGCAGGGCCCTCGAACCCCTCGTGTATTGTATTGTTACTGTCTTGTCTCATGTTCTGTCCCCCTTGCTACTGTACAGCGCTGAGCATACCCTTTGGCGCTATATAAATACTGTATAATAATGATGAATAGCATTTGACGTCAAAGTAGTTGACTCCGCCTAAAGCATTTTAGCCATTAGGCCATTATCAGAGGCTGGTAATGTGTCTCATTCATTTACATTTACCACACTCATTGTAAAACATAATGCTTCCTATTCAGCATGATGATAGGCTACTGATTTATGAATCTCCCATTTTAAAATTACTGCTAAAAGTGGAATCACCACAACATATCAATTATAAAAAAAAAACCAAAAAAACCCCACATATTAAAAAGCATACACATGAACTACAACTTCCCAACCCTCAATAAAAGCTCAGAAATGAACAAACATACAATACATATAGCAGTCTTTTTGTTCACTACTGCCAGTTAAACAATTAATGTACACATCGCTATTAAATCCCCCTGGCATCAAGCTACCACACTGATAAATCCACCTTGTTCCCAGTGTAGAGACCGTTCTGGTTTTGTTGCAGCCACATCTGCTGATCCCCATTCTAACTATCCCATTACATTTTAAACCTGTGTGGTCCTTGTAATGCACATTAAAAAAAATGAAAGAAATACTGTATGTTTCAAGATATGTTCTATATTAATTTGCTCCCCAATACAAACCTGCAGTGCCTACATGGTCTGCCCCACACCAACACTGCAGGAGATACACATGTAGTATGTCAAGAAACAAATACATTCATATTAAAATCTATCCATAGACTTTGTAAAGCAAACATGTTTTTTTTACGCTTAATGTTCTTTTTCAGTGAGCACATTTTACATAATTTACAAGTGTAAAACCCTTTACTCTGAAACAAAGTAACCTGGGAACCCTCTGAATTTCTTTAGGCGCTAGTAAATTCCATGGAAAGGGTGCATTACTGTTATCACTGACAATGAATTACCCAAGACATCTTTTTTCAGAATGGGTAAATGCCCATTTATGATCTTTTTTAATATGCTATATTGTGAAGAAAACCCTGTAAAAAAGGCACACTCACCCATTGATTGGAATGTGGAATCCTCAACCATTTGTTTTAGTAGATCAGTTCTGTTCCTTTCAGCTACAAATTCAATTTCACCTACTAGGCCAGCCTTTTTCAATCAGTCTGCCATGGAACCCTAGGGTTCCTCTAGGGGTTGCTAGGAGTTAATTGAGTAACAAACAACTTACAAAGCTTCTAACACCAACAATTTCTTTAGCTAACTGTAAGAGAGAATTCTTCTCAATCACCATAAATATAAGGATAATTATTCACAGTCCCCATCACACTGATATACCGTGAGCTGTAGATATACTAAGTATTAGCCTGGAAGGTTATTTCAAGGGTTTCCCCGTGCCAAAAGTTTGAGAAAGGTTGATCTAGAAGAATCTGCCATTCAGTATTTTAGATGGTGCTCTGGTGATTGTAGCCGTATTAGTGCACTTGCGACAGAAATAATTGAGTACTGTCCGTGATACTTTTTTTATTTGCACTAACATACCATTTTCAGGACAAGCTTTCAGGGTATGTCCACTTCTTCAGGGTCCAAGCAGTACTACTTCACAAAGTTTTATATCACGTACCTGGTGATGGAGGCCAATGGAGAGAGGGCTTCCCTTGCGGCTAAGTTCCGGACTCCCCTGAGAGTGGGACAGCGGGAGTCTGGCCCAAAGTTGCACAGGTCACCTGTAGGAGTGCTGGTTGGTGGTCCACTCAGACGCACAGCTGGTGCACGGAGATAGGTCTGCAGACAGGAGGTGCCTGTGCGTGGTATCCAGGATTTGGATGTTTACTGGCTAGTCGGTGCAAGCCGAGGTCAGGCACCAGGTGGGAATCAGAGCGGAAGTAGTCAGATGGGAAATCCGAGGTCATTCACAGAGGAGAGAGAGAGAGAGTATCCGTAAGCCAAGCCGAGGTCAGAGCAGGGGTAAATCAGAGTAGACATGTCCAGGAGCAAGCCGAGTGGGTAACAGGAAATCACAAGTCAGAATCACAGGAAACAGGAACAGGGCACGGGGATCTAGAGATCATCCAGCAACCAGAAGAAGTGATGAGCCTCCTTATAAAGGCCGTCTGGCACCAGACTGAGGCTGATGTGTCCTTCAGCGGCCATGTAGAGTATTGGCAGAAATGCCAGATCTTCCAGAATTCCTGCCGTGGACAAGACCCTGACATTTTAGCAGAATGTTAAAAGAAACAATCTCTGAGGGGGAAAAAAACCAGAAGAAAACATACACAAACAAATGTACACAGCAATGGTTATAAAACTAGGATTAGACTAGAGATAAGACAGAGCAAAAGCAAAGACTGGTGGGGGGGGGGGGTTGAGTTTGGATGGTTTGGACAACACTCACAGAGGGGGTCGTAAAACTGTTGGATAATGAGCGAGGAATCCCATGTCCAAATTAAGGCCGTCATCTTTTGTATCAAATAGAAATATCATTCTTAGTTCAAAAGTTTTCCTTTCCTGGATAGTTTTGAAATTTCCTTTGAGAACTAAGATATTGAGGTCTTCCATAGTGTGGTCCGGTTGTGCGAAATGGTGTCCCACAGGTGTGAAGAAGTCATCTTCTTTATGTTCTTTGATGGTATGTCTGTGCAAATTCATCCTTGTTAACAACTTCTGTCCTGTTTTGCCTTCGTAAGATCCCTTGCTGCATTTTCTGTACTGGATAAGGTACACAACATTACTGGAGGTGCAGCTGTATGATCGGGTGATATTGAAGATCCCTTTTGAGTGTGTGACACTTTTTGATGGATCAATTTGGTTGCACAGTTTGCAGTGTTTTATTGCAGGGTTTGTTTCCATTACTTGTGACATCATAATCAGAAGAAGTTTCCTACTTATTAGTTTATTTCTGAGGGTCGGGGGTTGTCTAAAAGCCAGTATTGGGGGTTGCAGAAATATTTCTTTTAGAGTTCCATCCTCTGTTATGATGGGTTGTAAATTTTTGATTATTTTTCCTATTCCTTCTAGTGCTGGGTTGTATGTAGTTACTAGAGGTACACGGTTGGTTGGTTGTTTTTTTCTCTTTGTATTGGAGTAGAGTTTCTTCTGTGTGTCGTGGTGCCATTCAAAATAAATGGTACTGCAAATTGCTAGCACACATAATGTGAATGGACCTGTGGGGATGGTGGTGTAGAATGTCCTCCGCCTGTCACTGGGTATAATTTTTAAAGGTGTAAGTCCAATAGCAGTGTGAATGATTTAGAAGTTGACTACATTGAGGTGTTCCCTGGTGTTACTGGTTAATGATGTTCATATTTAGTTTTCTTTTGTTCATAGTCAAATTAGTGTTCCTTTATGTTAGTATAGACCAGGGGCCCACCAAAGACATTTATCCGGCCTGCCGGGCCAACCGAAAAAAAAAAAAAACCTGGCGCCGGCCAGCAAATAGCTAGGATGCTTGCTGGGTCCTCGGCCATGCGCAAGCTGTAGCCTGAAAGCCCTGATTTCACCTGCTGCAGCCAGAGGAGCAACAGGAGAGGAGGAGAGCACACCAGGTACAGTGTATTGTGATGTCCAGTGTATTAGTGTCCAGTGTATTGTGGTGTCCAGTGTGTTAGTGTACAGTGCATTACAGTGTACAGTGCATTGCGGAGTCCAGTGTGTTACAGTGTCCAGTGCATTACAGTGTACAGTGCATTGCGGAGTCCAGTGTGTTACAGTGTCCAGTGCATTACAGTGTACAGTGCATTGTGGTGTCCAGTGCGTTACAGTGTACAATGCATTGCGGTGTCCAGTGTGTTACAGAGTACAGAGCATTGCAGTGTCCAGTGTGTTAGTGTACAATGCATTGCGGTGTCCAGTGCGTTACTGTGTACAGTGCATTGCAGTGTCCAGTGCGTTACGGTGTACAGTGCATTGTGGTGTCCAGTGCGTTACGGTGTACAGTACATTGCGGTGTCCAGTGCGTTACTGTGTACAGTGCGTTGCGGTGTACAATGTGTTAGTGTAAAATGCATTGCGGTGTCCAGTGTGTTACGGTGTACAGTGCATTGTGATGTCCAGTGTGTTACGGTGTACAGTGCATTGCGATGTCCAGTGTGTTACGGTGTACAGTGCATTGTGGTGTCCAGTGTATTAGTGTCCAGTGTATTGTGGTGTCCAGAGTGTTAGTGTACAGTGCATTACAGTGTACAGTGTATTGCGGAGTCCAGTGTGTTACAGTGTCCAGTGCATTACAGTGTACAGTGCATTGTGGTGTCCAGTGCGTTACAGTGTACAATGCATTGCGGTGTCCAGTGTGTTACAGAGTACAGAGCATTGCAGTGTCCAGTGTGTTAGTGTACAATGCATTGCGGTGTCCATTGTGTTACAGTGTACAGTGCATTGCGGTGCCCAGTGCGTTACAGTGTCCAGTGCATTGCGGTGCCCAGTGTGTTAGTTTACAGTGCATTGTGGTGTCCAGTGTGTTAGTGTACAATGCACTGTGGTGTCCAGTGCATTACAGAGTACACTGCATTGCGGTGTCCACTGCATTACAATGTACAGTGCATTGCGGTGTCCAGTGTGTTAGTGTACAATGCATTGCAGTGTTCAGTGCATTACTGTGTACAGTACATTGCGGTGTCCAGTGCGTTACTGTGTACAGTGCATTGTGGTGTCCAGTGCGTTACGGTGTACAGTACATTGCGGTGTCCAGTGCGTTACTGTGTACAGTGCATTGCGGTGTCCAGTGCGTTACGGTGTACAGTACATTGCGGTGTCCAGTGCGTTACTGTGTACAGTGCATTGCGGTGTCCAGTGCGTTATGGTGTACAGTACATTGCGGTGTCCAGTGCGTTACGGTGTACAGTACATTGCGGTGTCCAGTGCGTTATGGTGTACAGTACATTGCGGTGTCCAGTGCGTTACGGTGTACAGTACATTGTGGTGTCCAGTGCGTTATGGTGTACAGTACATTGCGGTGTCCAGTGCGTTACTGTGTACAGTGCATTGCGGTGTCCAGTGCGTTGCGGTGTACAATGTGTTAGTGTAAAATGTATTGTGGTGTCCAGTGCGTTACGGTGTACAGTACATTGCGGTGTCCAGTGTGTTACGGTGTACAGTGCATTGTGATGTCCAGTGTGTTACTGTGTACAGTGCATTGCGGTTACCAGTGCGTTGCGGTGTACAATGTGTTAGTGTAAAATGCATTGCGGTGTCCAGTGTGTTACGGTGTACAGTGCATTGTGATGTCCAGTGTGTTACGGTGTACAGTGCATTGTGATGTCCAGTGTGTTACGGTGTACAGTGCATTCCGGTCTCCAGTGTGTTACGGTGTGCATTTGCATTTTAAATATTGTATTGTTTTTTTTGCACTACAAATAAGATATGTGCGGTGTGCATAGGAATTTGTTCATATTCTTTTCAAACTATAGTCCGGCCCCCCAACTGTGTGAAGGTCAGTGAACTGGCCCATTTTAAAAAGTTTGAGGTCCCCTGGTATAGACACTAGGAAAACAGGCTAAAGGGATTAGGGTATCCTGAGAGATTGTCCAAGAGTCCCTCAAACTCCCATAAGTTAAACTATTATATTTTTCTGTAATGTTTTAAAGATTTAAGTGAAGGGAACACGGAAAGTCCTAGCCATATAATACAGTAATATTATATAACAATAGTGTACGGGGAGGATGCATACATATATGACACATCCAACCTGTAAGATATGAAGAGTGGCAGAGGGATAATGTCTTTTTTTTGTCTCTATCATCCTCTGATTTTGTCTTATCAGTCTCTCGTCTCTCCCCACAGGGTACCGGCTTCCCGTGTTCCAGCAAGGGTTGCCCGATGATGGGACATTATGCAGACAAGTATTCTGGAATCACAGCATCCAGTCAGACATTTTACCTAAACACTGGAGATCTTAAAGCCTTTGCCCGTAAGTTTCAGAAGGAATATTTTCTTCACCAACCTTCTATGGTTCCAATCCCTACTCATTCCATTCATGGTAGAAATCATAACGTAACGCAAATAATGTGGAGATCTAATAATAAAGAAAAAAATGTACATTATATTGTTGTCGGCATGAGGTGGGATTGATTTTAAGTTCTCTATAAATCAGAAAGGGAAAAAACGAACTTAAGGCAAAGGTGGAGCAGCTTTGTTTTATTTATTATTTTTTCTAATGTAGATTGGGTTTTAAGAAAGCAACATTCATAAAAAAGTTTCAGGACCAAGTTGTAGATTGAAATGAAAGGGCATTTTTAATAAAATCACATTTCAAAATTATTTATGTACCGCCTACACATGTTTTCCAACTTTGTGAAAAAAAAGGTTTTCCTTAATTGGAAAAGTCTCATCATCTTCTATCCTCCAGGCTGGAGATACAAGATCACCGTGTACATTACTGGAAGTCTGGCTGTTCTTGGATCCTTTTCCACGTCTTTATCAGGATCTAATGGAAAGACTCAGGACTACACATTATACAAGTATGTAAGACGTTTGTATTTGTTAGAAGATTAAATTATTGGTTATCGCAAATTTTTTGCAGCAAATAAGGTGTATCTAAACCCAAGAATAAAAATGTAAAGTATGGCAGCTTACAAGTCCTTAGATGTGCTGTGGCTGATGCACTAGATTTCTTTTTTCAGGGTTTTATTTTTTTTAATCATTTTTTTCCTGGTGATTCTATCAGTAACACAGTCCCTGTCCTATGGTGACAACTCTCAGTTACCATACTATATCTATGGAGAAGCAGTGTTGTCACCCTAAGACAGTAGTACAGAACATCTCCCACTCTTCTCTTATCCATTGCACAACAGATGTCATTAGTCCAATGTGATAATGACCACTATGTTCCCCCATCCCTACTACCCCAACTTAACTAAAATCACCAACTCAGCACCACTTTGGAGTGAAAATTGGCCACAGTGGTTTTTATTACCAAATAACCAAATATAACAAACTTTCCTTAAAACAGAAACAATATTAATAATACAGTAACAATGACCATAAGGTTTCTGATCTTTGGAGGCACAAAGTATCAAACATCCATGTTGTATCTGCGTAGCTACTTACACGGTCCTCAGCCCCACCAGACTGGCTCAGGGACAATCCCAACTCTCCGCAGATGCCTCTCTGTTCAACTTCCCAGTTAATCCATCATTAACTGGTATTCCACAGGGGCCTCCATACCTTAGATGGGTCTCCAATATGATAATCACAGAAAATGTTTCAAACACCTCCAAAGACCCCAACCGCCATGCCACTGTAACCACCAAAGGAGAATTGATCCAGCACAGAGACATGAGGGTGGGAAATTCCTCAACAGTTGTCCTTTGATTGCCTAGAACTTTTACGATCCCGCCTTGAAGACCCCCTGCATCCCTTCCCTTCGCTGTGAACTAACCAATCTCTGTAAGTGCCTCTCCTCTATTCTATTTTGAAATCAACTCTCTCTCTACCTGGTTCTTTGTTTTCCCAGCTATGCTTTTTTTTTTGCTTTGGGTTTCTTTTAACCAAGAGTGTTCTGTAGTCCTCAAAAGACAGCTGGAAACAATGCAACTGGTCATAACCAGCACAATCAGAGAGTACAAGTTATCAGCTCACAAGTTTTCTTGCAGGATCAACAGGCATTTTTTTTGAATAGATATAATACATCAATTTCAATGGTATATTTAACTGACTGAAAGGAAGCAATAAGTTCTGTGTTACAGTTTACATATTATACGTTCTATTGTCTGAAAGGGTTATTGCCTCTATCAATGTCATGTCTTTGCACTTGTTAGAAATAAATTGACAATTTATGCTAACTGCTCTGGTTTTATATTCTACAGAGGGCTCATTAACCCAGGCACATCATACACAGCGTTTATTGATGCTGAAATTAATGTTGGACAAATAAGTAAGGTGACGTTTGTCTGGAATGGTTCCCTGCTTGTGCGCCTAGGTGCCTCCTCTGTGATCGTACAATCTGGGAAGGATGGAGCAACGTGAGTATTTCCCCTTGCAGTCACTTTTTACAAATGTCCCCAAACTATTAACTCATATATTAGATGCTGTTTTACCAGGAGGTCAGAAAGAGCCAGAGGCCCTAAAATATATATATATATATATATATACACACTGTATATATATCGTCGGGGGGACAAGCTCAACTGGTATTGGCAGGGATAACCATGTACAAGGCAGGAACAGTCCAGGCAGGTTTGTCCTGTATGTCCTGCACCGATATTCAGCAATTTAGTACACACACAGTCAGGGGCGGACTGACCATTTGGAAACTCGGGCACTGCCCGAGGGCCCGGGGTCAGTAGGGGGCCCCATGAGATGCCCCTGGTACTTTTTTCTTTTTTTTGAGTTTGGGCAAGGACACAGAGGCCCCACTATGAGTTGTCAGTCCGCCCTGCACACAGTTTAAATGAGAAGGACTTTATACAGCAAGTCCATAGCATAAAACTAACAAAATATCTGCTAATCTGAACTGTCAACTAAACTCAAATCAGTTCCTAACAACAGGTTGCTCCTTAATGGGTCCTCCAACACAAATAAGCAGCTCTGGTACCTTTTTAGTGTTTTGTCAGTAGTCAGCCCCTCACCCAGCAGCAGAGAGAGCCAAAGAGAGCCCTGAGCATGGGTCATCGGTCATGTGAGATGCGGACATAAGGATGGAGGCTTTTCTAACCCAAACCTCTACAAAGCCTCTGGAGCAAAAACTGCCTGGGTGCACTCAGGTCAAGTACTGTGTATAAAAATTGTCCAGGGGAAGAGGCATTTGTGGGTCTTTTATTATAGCAACACAAACAGGTTTATTGAATGACTATGCACAAGGCACTGTTTGTTGTATTGGCAAATAAACTTTTGTCTTGTCTTGAGAAACATAAGCAGTGCCAACTGATAAATCTATTTATGATGCTTCAGTACAAGACCCCTGAGGAGTGCCCCTGCCACTGGACCATATACCATATCCAGATATACAGTTTATATATATATATATATATATATATATATATATATATATATATATTAATTAATTTATTTTTTTAATACACTCTGCTGTGTAAGCATTATTAGTTACTTTTTACTAACATCTCTCTCTTTCTCCCGTTTTTAAATATATATATATATATATATATATATACACACATATATAATATTATAATTGTATATTATATTATATAAATATATTTAACCAAAACGTTTTTGGATTGGAGTTTTGGATAGAGTAAGGCCTCATGTACACTGCTGCTCCTAAACGTGAGTTTAGCAGCTTTTGGCGTTGTTTTGCCAAAGCCCCTGAACTCAACTCAATAAAAGCCTATGTGCTCATGTACACACAGGCTTTTACCAGAGTTTAGGAGTAGCAGAGATTAGGGACACTTAAAGGTTCCTCTCCTTAACGCAGAAGAAGAATTTTGGCAAAAAAATTTCTAAATGCGGCAAAAAGGCATGTAGACCCTGCTAACTGTGTCTAAACACTAGCCGTGTTTAGTGCTTCGGCGTTTATGTCAATGGAAGATACTCTGGCCAATCAAATGAATAAACGTCCAAGAGCTAAACGCAGTAGCATTTTTACATGCGTTTTTGCTGTTTTTTTTCAGTTTCCTGCTGTTAGGAGAGCTTAACATCTAGGGGAGTTCATGTGTACATGAGGCCTAAAGAAAGTTTAAAATCTTTCCTTACTATATTTTTTTAATCTTCCCATCCTGGAGTACCAGCAGGTAATGAGTGAAAATCTCTCCAAAGTGAATTTCCATCTATTTCTCTGTTCACGCCTGTTCATTTTGTAAAATGACAATGCATGACAGGAGGAATCCCATTATCATCTATGGGGTCCATTCACACCTATGCAATGCATTTCTGTGCAACTTGGGAAAAGGTGCAAGTGATTCTTTAGGTGGGACAAAGTCCATTTTTGGCCCCATAGTAGGAGTGCATGAAAAAAGGTATGAAAAAACATTTCAATAATTAAAAACCCATGAAAATGTAGACGCACAGGTGTGAACCTATCCTTTGATAGTTGTCAGCAGAATAGGTGTCCCCAATGGAAGATTTACCTTCATCTTTTGTTCTGGTGACAACTCTGAATTCTTGAATTTCCCATCACTTTCTGTCCCAGTGACAATGGTCATCAGCATAAACACAGGCTGAATCTACCGAGTGGAGACTCACACATTGATAAAACCCTTCCCTACTCTATCCAAAAGTTTTAAAAAAAAGTTGTCTTTACATACATTTAGAGCAGTGTTTCTCAACTCCAGTCCTCATGGACCCCCAACAGGTCATGTTTTCAGGATTTCCCTCAGATGAAACAGCTGTGGTAATTACTAAGACAGTGAAACTGATCAAATCACCTGTGCAAAATAATGGAAATCCTGAAAACATGACCTGTTGGGGGTCCATGAGGACTGGAGTTGAGAAACACTGATTTAGAGGGATATCTATGAAGCATTGAATATGACCTTCAGCAAATATTCTCTGCAAGTGACTCTTCCAGGTTCATGAGTTTTAAATAACAGTGACTGACGTTTGGTGAAAGTCGCATTCACTCTTTTATAAATATGCCCCTATGAATTTTTAGCATAAGCCAAACTTTTATTAAAAGTTTTTTAAAACTACCAAACAGAACTAATGTATCCATAACGGGATGTTCTTTATGTTCTTTATGTTCAGATACTCATTCTGTGACAGTGCCACTGTGTCGGCAGGATCCCTCCAGATTCTCAGTCTGTGCTAATCGCTGCAATCTTCACCTGACCAGCAGATGACACTTTTCTACCTATTTGCCTCAGAAAAGAATGAACACAAGAAATGATTTTCTTCTATGTGTTGAAAAGCATGGGATCCGCTAAAAGGATGAATTTTGGAAATAAAGCCCCGCCCTAGATGTCAACTTTACTTCTCTCTCTCTATATAGGATGGCTGACTCCAAATACTGGCGGCAGTCATATTTCTTCTTTACACAAGCAGGTCCTGCGCTCTGTTTTGTAGTGCAGTATAGTGATTCTACTTTGCTGTTCCTCTTTTTAATAAAAGTCTACATTTAAGCTCCGTTAACACCAATGCGTTTTTTAGTGCTTTTTGCAGAAACGCACCACAGTCCATTTAACATGGTTTCCTATGGAACATGTTCACATCTATGCTTTTTTGAGCTGCTGCATTTTTGGAAAGGGTCAGGGCCTTTTTTAAAAGCAAAAAGCAGCATTTTTGCTACAATAGATTTAAATGGAGAATCTGCTGAAATGCATGGTAGTGCGTTTATGCCGCATTTTTGCCAAGTTTTGCATTTTTATTCTGCCCAGCAAAAAAAAAATTCCACCTAAAAAAAAAAAAGCTGAACAAATCGCAGTAAAAACACATTTAAAATGCATGTAGAAAAATGCAAAATGACCTGCAAAAAGCACTGCAAAATGGACAAAAAGCAAACTGCATAGATGTGAACGGAGCCTTACTCAGTACAAGGTGTACAAGGTGCAATTGGTTTACTGTTTACAACTGCATGATAATAACTCTTAGTGGTCTAATTAGAAAAAAAAACAAAACAGCATAGCCATTCATCCAGCTTTCTGCATGTAGGCTCGTTCTGTGTGAATTGGGTAAAACTGAACATTCTTCAGGTTATATTCTCTTCTGATTGAATGTTCTTTTATTAAGGGCAGTAGGAAATACCCACATTATGGCCACTAGATGGAGCTGAGGAGCATAGGAAATAGGTATGTCTTTGTAACAGGAGATACAACATTATAATTCTAGAGAACGCTAGAGGGAATTAGCAAATGAATGTTACGAGTTTTGATAAAGTAAGCCTATGTTACATTCAGTGGCAACCCGAGGCAGGTGCGGGGGATGCGGTCCGCACCGGGTGACACCAACAGCACGGGGTGACACCGGACCCCTTCCACAAAAAGGTAAGTTGTAAAGAAAGTTGACGATCCCCGCAGGATTGATCGGATCCGTCCTGCGGGGATCTTCGGCTTTCTTTACAGCCTACCTTTTCTTGGAGCGGGTCTGGTGTCACCCCGTATAGGTTGCATGCCGACGCTCCTGCGAGGATTGTCGGCATGCAACCTATACGGTGTGACACCGGACCCGCTCCAAGAGAAGGTAAGTTGTAAAGAAAGCCAACGATCCCCGCAGGATGGATCGGATCTGCGGATTGAGCATAATGGATTGGAGTCCGATCCATTATGCTCAATCCGCAGATCCAATCCATTCTGCGGGGGTCGTCGGAGGGGGTGTCACCAAGTGTTACCGCACCGGGTGACACCAACCCTAGGGACACCTCTGGTTACATCTCTTTTTACAAAACCGTATGTATTACCTGTGCTTCTCAACTCCATCTACTGGCCAAAATTTTGTATTTTAATACTAAACATTTGTTTTTTGCCCAATATACACAGAATGAGTGTACATGCAGATGTGCTGGACAAATGGCTGTGCAGATTTTTCTTTTATAAACAGACCTAATTGAAACACCTTTACATTTCCCTTTAATTACTGATATATCTGATTTATGCAAGTTCCAGGGTTAGATTTAGTCAGCCCCAGAACCTGTGTCAGGGGTCCCCTGGTAAGAGTAAGCTGACAGTCTGTCTGACTGCAAATGTTCACAGGCCACTCAAAGCTGTAAATCTCAGATTGTAAATGTAGACCTGGTCATGTTTTCAGATGTTAATCTTCTAACATTTTTTTTCTCCTTGAAGATGTGTACGAAAAATGTAAAATAAAGACTGCTTTGTGCCTCCCTCTGAGTGTCACCACTGTGGATTTTGTCCTATGCCACCATTCTTTTGAGTAAAACAAGTCTTACACTAGTGTAGTACACCCCTGTAGGAGCCGCAGTAGAGGAACAACCTCTGGGTCTGACCGGGGGGGTAAAGACACCTTATTAACTTTGTTTACCACTCTGACACACCCCTGATAATAAGTCACAGGACACCAAATCAAACTCCAAAGACATGCTGGTAGGTGAATTGGCTCCTGTCTAAATTGGCCCCAGTATGTGTATGTATGAATGTGAGTTAGGGACCTTAGATTGTACGCCCCTTGAGGGTTAGGGACTGATGTGAATGTACAATATATATGTAAAGTGCTGCATAAATTGATGGTGCTATATAAGTACCTGTAATAAATAAATAAAAAATGGTGACTGTATTGATAAATAGTCTATACCAGTGTTTCTCAACCATTTCAACACAGAGGAACCCTTGAAATAACTTTCTGGTCTCAGGGAACCCCTGCTAAAAATGACTATATCTGCATCTCATGATACATTAGTGTGATGGTCAGTGGGAAGAATGCTCCTTACACTTGTGGTTACTGGGAAGAATTACCCCCTTACAGGTAGCTAAAAGGATCAATGGTGTCAGTGGGAACTTACCTGAGAGGCAGACATTTCTCTTTGCTCAAGGAACCCCTATCAACCTCTGGAGGAACCCAAGGGTCCCACAGAACCCTGGTTGAGAAACCCTGGACTATACTAAGAACAGTCTGGTGGTAACAAAACAAGGAAACCGCAATACTCCTAACTCTTTACAGAGAACTACTATGCTAATACAAACAGAAAAAGGCACAGGAAATAATGACCAGGCCCTGCTCTAGACTATCAATTTGAGCTTCAGCTCAAGAAACCCCCGGTTAAGTTCAAGTCTGCCTGCAGGTCTTTGCAATACACTTATAGAATGAGGTTTCAGTGGAAAGGTAGAGTTTTGAGTAATTAGGCCTGTAGACTTAGACAGAAAATACCAAAATGGTCTCAGCAATATGGGCAAAAGGGATTGCTTTAATAGAGGACAATCCTTGCGCTGGCCAGTTGAGTTGGGGCCCTTTTGGTGGTGGAGTCCACTGGTTCTCTCCTAGTCAGTCAGTAGGTAACTAAACAGAATAAACTGATTGTGAAAGTTTTTAGGTTTAGCGTGAATAGTTTGTTCCTTTGTTATTTATATAAAACTCATAACTTGCTGACCTTAAAGAAAAAAAGTGCTAAACCCAGGCAATGAAATTTCTCCCAGAACCTCCCCTGTAGACTTGAATCATCATCCTTCTAATCAGGTGATAATTGCATTATCACCAGTGCGTTCTTTGAGCTTCCATGACTGATACCTCTCAGAGCCATACCTGGTGCACTAAACCCATCCAGAAACATGTTGGGCGGAGTTTACGGCCTGTGACATCATCACACATGCCGGCAGAAGTTCCAGCAGTGCCATCTTTGATTCTGTACATTGCGATTTACGCATCTTTTTTAGAACCTTATTCTCAAAATCCAAATGGAATATTATATATCAGGACATCCAATTATTTTTTTGTACAAAAACTGGGGCAAAGGAGGCAACCCAAAGAGAGCAGTAATGGGGTGAACTATGGGTGTGGCAAATCTGCACTAATACTGGGAGGGTCTTTAAACTGCATGGTTACATGAGCCTACATGCAGTTTTCATGGAACACATATGCCACAGTCCTTGTGCCCATAAATACACTTTCATTACTGTTACACAAGTGTCTGACAGCCATGGATAAACCTCTACTTAATCATTTTCTAAAATCAAAAACTCTTCCATTACATATAGTTGTCTGCAT
Organism: Staurois parvus; assembly: GCF_062004578.1. Taxonomy (NCBI): domain Eukaryota; kingdom Metazoa; phylum Chordata; class Amphibia; order Anura; family Ranidae; genus Staurois; species Staurois parvus. The sequence goes on from NW_028318533.1 coordinate 431,595, forward strand.
ACTGAAAATAGAGTGCTAATGCTTTGCCTGAGCCTACCCTCGACAACCAGTTAAGAAAATGAGCATTTTGGTCAGGAGTATTTTATGTACAATATAATGTATTTAGTGCAGGAGTGTGTAAAAACACAGTGCATGGGCCAGGAGTGTGCAACAGAGTGCAGGGGTCAAGAGTACAGAAAGAACAGTGTGTGAGGGTCAGGAAGGGGGTCATAAAGCCAAAAAATAAATAGTTATTAATTTGGTTTTGGTCATGCGTTTTTAATAATTTTTTATTTGACTTGTAGTTTTTAGCTTTATTTTATATTGGTTTTGTTTTAATATAAAGAGTAAAAAAGTAGCGCAAGCTGTTCTTTTTTCACATTCAATAGGTTTTATTTAAAGAGGTATGAGTATGGTCACCATTAAAGAGTTTACATAAGATGAAGATATTCATAAAGTGCTATATAGTCATCATCACTTATAGAAGATTTAGGTTCATTATTATTATTATTATTATAATAATATAGGATTTATATAGCACCAACAGTTTGCTCAGCACTTTACAATATAACAGGAGACAATACAGCAACAATACAGTTCAATACAAGAGGGTTAGGAGGGCCCTGTCCTTGGAGCTTACAATCTAGGAGGGAGGGGCTAGTGATACAAAAGTTAGTAACTGTGGGGGATGGACTGGTAGGAGGAATAGAAGATTCCATTATTAGCTGAGGGCAGGATAGGCTTCCCTGAAGAGATAGATTTTCAGAGATAGCCTAAAAGTGAGCAGAGTAGGCGATAGTCTGATAAATTGAGGTAGAGAGTTCCAGAGGATGGGGGAAGCTCTGGAGAAGTCCTGGAGACGAGCATGGGAGGAGGAGACAAGGGAGCTAGAGAGTAGGAGGTCTTGCGAGGAGCGAAGAGGACGGTTTGGGTGATATTTGGAGACAAGTTTGGTGATGTAATTTGGGGCAGAGTTATAAATGGCTTTATATGTTATTGTTAATGTTTTGAATTTTATCTGTTGGGCAATGGGAAGCCAGTGGAGGGATTGGCAGAGAGGGGTGGAGGACATGAGTGGAGCCCAGTGGAGGGATTGGCAGAGAGGGGTGGAGGACACTGAGTGAAGGCCAGTGGAGGGATTGGCAGAGAGGGGTGGAGGACATGAGTGGAGGCCAGTGGAGGGATTGGCAGAGAGGGGTGGCAGATACAGAATGGTTAGTAAGGTGGATGAGTCTGGCAGCAGCATTCATGATAGACTGAAGAGGGGATAGCCTGCGATTCGGTAGGCAAATGAGGAGGGAGTTGCAATAGTCAAGGCGAGATATAACAAGGGAGTGAATAAGTTGCTTAGTGGTTTCCGAGGTTAGGAACGGGCGTATCTTGGAGATGTTGCGGAGGTGAAGTCTACAAGATTTGGACAGTGATTGGATTTGGGGCTGAAAGGACAGATGGGAGTTCAGGATTACACCTAATACCCTGGCATGGGGGGAGGGAATGATAATTGTGTTACTGATCTTGATGGAGAAGTCGGGGGGGGGGGGGGGGGGCACAGGCTGGAGGGAATACTAAGAGCTCAGTTTTGGAAAGACTGAGTTTGAGGAAGTGGAGTGACATCTCTTTATAAGTTCTTTATAACAATTAACACCCTGGAATGAGGGGAGGGAATCAGAGTTTAATTATTAAGTGTATTGGCTAAGTGAAGGGAAAAAGGCCACTGGGGGTGGGTAAGATTATGAGCTAATTTTGTTTATAAATATTGAATTTGAGTAAGTGGTGTGACATCTATGCTGAGCTATCAGATGCAGGAGGTGATTGAAGGGGTGAGGAGTATAGAGATAAAATTGAGTCTCATCAGCATAGAGATGGTGCTTGAAACCTTGGGAGTTCATTTACCACTTCAAGTCCGAACACTTTTACCCCCTTCCTGTCCAGGTCAATTTTCAGCTTTCAGCGCTATCACACTTTGAATGACAATTGCGCTCTCATGCAACACTGTACCCATATGACTTTTTTAGCATTTTTTTGAGACAGATAAAACTTTATTTTGCTGGTATTTATTCACCACTGGGATTTTTATTTTTTTGCTATATAAATGAAAAAGTCCAAAAATGTTGAAAAAAAAGTGTTTTTCTTATAACTTTTTGCAAATAAATAAACTTTCTTCATAAATCTTGGCCAAAATGTATTCATCTATCTTTTTAGTAAATACAAAATAACCCAAATCAGTTTATAACCAAAAATTATAATTTTTCAAAACATTTTTTTACATTTTTATTTTTTTTTATATTATATTTATGTTTTTTTAACATACTGTCACATTAGCAGTACAGTATCACCATAGTGACACTGTACTACTTGTAGGGGGTGAGGAAGATTTGTTTTTTTTCTTTTTTTTACACTGATTGCTTTTACACCCATAGAGGCTGTAAAATCAATAATTTCTCTTTCTCTTTGGCTGTGTTCTTGCAGCCATTGAGAAATACTGTGAGAGCTGTGATTGGTCACAGCTTGTCACATGGTACAAGGCTGTTGTAAATAGTTGATTTAAGCAGTTATTAAAATAGAGGATCCAAGGAAATTGAAATTTTCCTATCCTGGTGTATCCTTTTTGTAAAACATCAAAGCCAACACCTCTGCTGATGGTCAGTGTAATTCCCCCTTACATTGGTGGCCAGTGTAGAAATGTATTGGTTGTTGATGTTAAATCCCCCATTACATTACATTACATTTTGGTGTAAATTCTTCATTATATTGGTGATCAGTGCAAATTCCCCATTAGACTGGTGGCCAGTGTAAATTTCCAGTTACATTGGTGGTAAGTGAGGCAGTGGCACTGCAGGCAGTGAGATGTTGTGCTGTAACCTTCAGCAACCAATCAGTGAGACGAAATTAAGTGCTGTAACCTCTATCAACCAATCAGTGAGTGATAAGAATGTGCAGTAACCTCTAGCAACCAATGGGTGAGCAGTAATGATGTACAGTAACCTCTAACAACCAATCAGTGAGCGGTAATAATGTGCAGTAACCTCTAGAAACCAACCAGTGACCAGTAATGATGTGCAATAACCTCTAGCAGCCAATCAGTAAGCGGTAAGGATTTGCAGAAACCTCTAGCAACCAATCAGTGAGCAGTAATGATGTGCAGTAACCTCTAGCAACCAATTATCAAGCAGAAATCATGTGTTGTAACCTCTAGCAACTAATCAATGAGCCGTAATACATGTTTTAACCTCTACCAACCAGTCATTGGTGGTATTGATATGCTGTAACCTCCAATCAATATTATAGATGGCCCTGATCCTTTGGGCTTACCATATTCAATCTTCTTACTGGAACTGTGAGGGTTGAATTATGACCCATGTGTGTATGCTGCTTTGGAAATACATATGGAAAATAAAAAGTTATGGAAAGTATAAAACAATTTTTTAAGTTTTTCTTAGGTTTAATATTACAGAATCAACCTAACTTTCTGGGTCTGCTACTAAAACAAAGGCGTAAAAGGGATTTTCCACTGCTGATGTTCCAGCTATGGCAGCAAGATTTCTATGCTACCTCACAGAGCTCTGCTAAACTAAACTCACCTCACATGGGACAGAATCCCGTTACCTTTACCATTTAGACAATCTATGCAAACATTGATTTCTCCGGAATGAGACATTATTTTAGGAAATCCCTGCAGTCCTGGAAGAAGCTCAGCAGCTGTTCTAGTAAATGTGTAATTAATAGCACATCGATGATGAGGAAATTATAATGATAAGAATGTCAGAGAGGAATGACACTCAGAGGGACAAAGTTCACAACAACAGCCTCTTTCAATCTTCCTGGGATTTCTGCAGGAGAAGAGGAGTGAGAATTGCATACTCTGGCTGTCACTCAGAACTGAAGTAGGTTTACGTTGGGATTTGTGAATTCAGGCAACCTTGTCAAGCAGAAAAATATTTCAGAAGAAAGGGTTCTGGTTCCAGTGTTCTGTTTCTCCTACTTCCTCTTCATTGCCTTTAATAGGAGAGGTATTATACTCCCCTCTATACTGTCCCATGTCTCTTACCTACCCTCCATTCCCTGCATTAGAAGAGATATTATACTTCCCTATCCAGTGTCCTGTGTCTCCTATCTCCCCTCTGTTTTCTGTAATAGAAGAGAGATTTTACTTCCCCTCCTGTTGTCTCATGTCTCCTACCACCTCTCCATTCCCTGTTAGACATGTGCACGCCACAAATTTTTGTTTCATTTTGCATGCATTCATTCATTCATTGAAGAATTTCAATTTGTCACATTCGTTATGTTGAACCAAATCGTTTTCGGAATTCATTTTGCATCTTTGGCATTAATTTTGTATAATCGGTGGTCAGAGTGGATTAAAACAATTTTGCAGATTTTATGAACGATTGCTATATATTTCAGATGAATTTGATATTCATATTATATATTGAATCTACTTGGAAAGATTCAATATTTTCAGATGCAACAGAATAAATAATGCAAAGTTCAGCGGCCTTTCTCAAACCTAAGAATTGCATTAGTCTGCTGAACGGAACTGACCGACTGTGACAATGACTTATTCAAATTAAATTACAAATTTGTTTGAATCTAAATTATTGAACAAATTCAAAAGTCAATTTATTTTCTCATGGGCCCGAACTACTATCACATCATCCAAATGAAAGTAATGCAGTAGTTAATTTCTTTATAACTTTTTTTGGATTCATTGACATTCATTGTTACTGTATGTCTGTTTGGAGATTCGTATACATTCAAATTTCTAAAAATCAAATTTTCGTCTGAAAATCAATTCATAACGGAACGCGCATGTCTATTCCCTGTGATAGAAGAGGTATTATACTTTCCCCTCCATTGTCCCGTGTTTCTATCACTCCTCCGTTCCCTGTAATAGAAGAGGTATTATACTCTTCTCACTAGTGTTCTGTGTCTCACATCTCATTCCCCCCACTACAGTTTCCTTTAATAGTTGTATTTACTCCCCTCTGCATTGTCCCGTGTCTCCTACCTACCTTCCATATCCTGTAATAGAAGAGGTTTTTTACTTCCCCATCCAGTGTCCTGTGTCTTCTACCTCCCCTCTGTTTTCTGTTATAGAAGAAATATTACACTTACCTCTTCAGCATCCTGTGTCTCCTACGACTCCTCCATTCCCTGTAATAGAAGAGGTGTTATACCCCCCTCTTTATTGTCAAATGTCTCCTACCACCTCTCCATTCCCTGTAATAGAAGAGGTATTATATTCCATTCTCCGTTGTCCTGTGTCTCCTACCACCCCTCCATTACCTATATTAGAAGAGTTATTATACTCACCTCTCCATTGTCTTGTGTTTCCTACCACTCCTCCAGTCTCTTTAATAGAAGGAATGTTATACTCCCCTCCCCTATGTCCCATGCCTCCTACCACTTCTCCATTCCCTGTAATAGAAGAGGTATTATATTCAACTATCCGTTGTCCTGTGTCTCCTACCACCACTCCATTACCTGTATTAGAAGAGATATTATACTCACCTCTCCATTGTCCTGTGTCTCCTACCACTCCTCCATTCCCTATAATAGAAGGGATGTTATACTCCCCTCCCCATTGTCCCATGCCTCCTACCACCTCTCCATTCCCTGTAATAGAAGGGTATTATACTCCACTCTCCGTTGTCCTGCGGCTCCTACCACCTCTCCATTCCCTGTGATATAAGAGGTATTATACTCACCTCTCCAACATCCCATGTCTCCTATCATCCCCCCTTTCCCTGCTAAAGAAGGGGTATTATACTCTCCTCTTCAGCATCCCATGACTCCAACCACCCCTCCATTCCCTGTAATAGAAGAGGTGTTATACTCCCCTCTCTGATGTCCTGTGACTTTTGCTTTCCCTCCATTCCCTGTAATAAAAGAAGCATTATACTCCCCTGTCCAGTATCCAGTGTCTCCTACCACCCCTCTGTTCCCTGTAATAGAAGAGGTACTCTAATCCTGTTTGTGGTGTCCTATGTTTCCTACCATTCTCATTATGTGTAATAGAAGAGATACTATACTTACCTTTCCAATGTCCTATGTCTCCTTCCTCCCCTTTGCTCCCTGTAATAGAAGAGGTTTAACACTTCCCTCTCCGGTTTTCCATGCCTCCTACATCACCTCAGTTCCAGTGCTGCAGCCTCTGTCAGACTCTTCTGTATTCAACACCTATAGGATTGTCAGATACCTGTGTTCCCCACCGTAGTTCCATCCTCTGACCCCTACATCTCTGCTGAGCCCTGTTGTGAAATAATGGTCAGAAGATGTAATCACCATGAGGCCACCAATATCTGACTATGCTGCAGTGCTGGAACACAGGAAAGGCAGGAGACATGGAAAGTGAGATTAAAATATTTTAAATTGCAGAGACATCTATTCTGGATTTTCTGCAAACCTAACAGGGTCCCTTTAATCCTCATTGCATTTTTATTCTGTTTTCTACAGTATGTTTCATTAAGAATGCTCATTTGCCGCATGTATGAGCAGGCGTGCATGCGCATAAGCACATGTGTTCCAACTTTTGAAAGGTGGCCTATTTAAACCAGAATCCTGCTCTGGTAACGTACTGTATGGTCGTCAGCCTTTTCCAGTGTCAATGTGCATGCGTGATCCTGTTGCTGACCCGGTTTCTGTTCTGACCTTGCTCTTGGATTATCCTTACCTGGTTACTCTGCTACTGACCCCGGCCTAAACTACTGACCACACTACTGCCTAGTGTCTCTTTACCTCACTGCACAATTGTTGCTGACCTCTGCCTATTCCTGACTCTGATTCTGTGCACGTCCTGGTGTACACCATCCACTGAACTTGGAGCCTTTTCAGCACATCCCCAGATGAACCTCTGCTCATCAGATACCAGCACTCTGAAGTTCCTGCCTGCAGTGGCTACACCTTGGCACCTGTGCCTTTCTTTCGCCCCTGCAGTCCCTGTCTCACTATCCAGGGTTGCTTGGACGGGAACTGTGCAAGAGGCCACCCTCGTCATTTCAGGCTCCACATACAGGTACGTGACACCCACCTCACAAGTATACATGCACATAGTTACACAGTTACATGGTTGGTAATGTTGAATAAAGACACCAGTCCATCCAGGTAAACCTGTGTGCAGGGGTGGAATGACAGCTCATGGGGCCCCCGGGCAATAGGGGATCATGGGGCCCCCGTGTCCTTGCCCAAACTCAAAAAAGCCTATGAAAAAGGTACCAGGGGCATCTCATGGGGCCCCCTACTGACCCTGGGCCCTCGGGCAGTACCCGAGTTTCCAAATGGTCAGTCCGCCCCTGCCTGTGTGTGTATGTGTGTTTTCGCTAAGATGCCCATCTAAAGGTTTCTTGAAATTATCTACACTTCCCGCTGACACCACTAATTGTGGAAGGGAGTTCCACATCCTTACAACGCTAACCAAAAGAAAGCCCCGCACAGTCTAAAGTTAAACCACTCATTGAGTGGCCATGTGTCTTCTTAAACAACCTAAGACTGAATAGTTTTCTCCTTATGCTATAATCACCATTTAGATATTTGTACATTGTGATCATGTCTCCTCCTGTCTAGGTTAAATTTAGACAGGAGCTAATTAACCTACCTGCATGCCTTTCAAGTACATTGAAGGAATCCAGAGTACCCAGGAGAAACCCACCCAAGCATGGGGAGAACATGCAAACTCCAGTGTCATGGTTGGAATTTAATCTAAGGACCTTGGTGCTGCAAGGCAGGAGTGCTAACCACTAAGCCACTATTATTATTATTTTTTTATTATTATTATAATTTTATAGAGGTTCTAAGACATTGGCCAAATGTTTTTATTCATATCTGTGCCTAATGTTATTATTAAAAAGATGACAAATGTGAAATCACAGACTAAAACTGATGGTATAATTTCTCATTTCAGATGTGGGGAAATTTTCTGCCTGTTATGTCCCTAATGTCATTTCTAAAAGGTAGGTGACCTCGTTTATTTATGGATTGCTCTCCAGGTTAGTTGGATAATTTTTGGACAGGGGCTGGACATGACGACCAGAGCAAACCTCAAATGTGGCAGAAAAGTATAAGGTGAAAAGCCGGCTACTCGTTCTAATAAAAGTACTTTATTCATAAAGGGTACAGTGTGCAAGTTACAGCAGGTTAGGCGTTTTGGTAAGTACTTTGGTAAGCAAGCCTGCAGTCAGCAATCCCATAAGTTTCACATCCCTAATTCTAGCATATAATGCTACCTGAGAGGGTGCTGTTCTCTCTTTCCATTTGAGTGTTTTAGTTTTGTTGTTGTTATAATTTTAAAATCAACATGAAAAGATTTTGTGCTCTTAGTTCTTTGGTCTGGCCCTCTCATTAAACGTTATACTAGCAATAAAAACCTGACGGGTTCCAATTCTTCCATCCAAAACTAAACGTTTTGGTTTTAAATTCACTTTAATGATCCTGGGTTGTTTCTGTCTCCTCTTCTTAGGGGAGGTGTGCTACCAGCATCTTGGCTGTTTTTCGGATGACTCTCCCTGGTCAGGGACTCCACAGAGACTGATTCACCGCTTACCCTGGTCTCCGGAGGAGATTAATACTCGATTCCTGCTCTACACCAGAGACAACCCCAACACCTATCAGGTAAATTCACTCTGTGTAGATATTACCACTCAGTGTTCATATCATCTATCATGATCTTCACACATCCATAGTACTGCACCTTCATCCTTCTGGTACCTCATGCCACAGTAACATTTACAATATCCCGTCTATATTTAATTAGGAGATCAGTGCTGTGGAACCCCAGACCATCTCCATGTCCCATTTCCAGACCAGTCGGAAATCACGATTCATAATCCATGGATTTTTGGATAATGGGGAGAAGATTTGGCTCTCAGGCATGTGTAAGGTAGGTGCATCCTATATAGAACATAAAGGACGGAGAAATGAACATTAGATCTATTAGTTTACATCTGGAGAGAGAGGGACATGTGGAAGGGGCAATGGGTAGGAGAAATATCCAAGTATTTAGCCCTTCTACCCAGCATGGGGAATGAATTATAGCTTGTTTCTAAGGTTACAAAAGCAAATTCTCCAACTTGTCCTTTCGAAGAGAGGTACACGTTTTGGACAGGACAACTGGTTCACAAACTCTACAGTATGTCAAAACAATACAACCAACTCTGAGTAGGGGTTGGGGGTCTTCAACATCATCTGTTTACCATGCATAGTTCCCAGGAGCACTTGTGTGTCGATTTGCAATCATATTATATTACACAGCACTACATATGAGGAGGACTTACATTGTACTTGATCTTAAAGACATATTGTAAATAGCTAAAGTTAGTCCAATTAGTCCTTATTCCGGGTAGAGCTCAACAATTGATGGTAAAGCATTGTGTCCTCCAGTCGGTAGCAAAGGTCTTTTTTTTGTTGTTCTTTTTTTTTTCTTTTATTGATCAAAGGCAATAAAAGAAATAAAGTTAGATATCAAAGTTCAAACTTCAAACCATTAAACGTAGGGAATGTTAGCTTGTTAATCACTTGCCGCCCACTAGCTAGCTAACATTTACTGCTAGTGGACGTCACAGTCAGGCACCTGTGAATCTTGGTGAACTAAAGGGCTTTCCCGTGTGCATGCGTGTGCCTCCTGCTGATCTGTGCTGTTTACAAACACATAGAACTCTGTACACAGACAGTGATCTGGCTGTTTCTTCTCCCTGAAAATCAACTCTGAGTTCAGGGAGAAAAAGCAGCCTGATCTGTGAGTAAAAAAACAGCACACATTACATTTTGTTAGGCACACAGTTAACCCCTCCATTGTCCCTTGATGTTAACCCCTTCGCAGCCAGTGCCATTAGTACAGTTTACAGTATTATCATTGAAGCTTCCTCCGAAACTGATCATGTGACCAAAAATATAAAGGATTGATCACGCCATAGGGGGTGCATGGAGCAACATTACCGCCCGGAAAGGTTTATAAGCCATGCTATTACCTTTTATTTATTCATACCAACAAAATTGTTATTGTTGAGGTGTATTTATGACTGTTTTCACCCACGATTTGCTCAAAATTGGCTAGTGTACATTCACCTTATGTATCAAGAAATATTAGTTAACATTTTCCCAAGAATTCTCCCAAGATTCACTCAAGGTGAATCTTGGGATAAATTTGCCTCTCTCCTACATCTCCCTAGCACTCCTCTTTAAGTGAACATTTCAGTAAAAAACCTGAAGCCGTGGTCATATGACACTACCACCCCAAGTCTTTTCCTCTTCTGTTTACATCAAAGATTGGTCCTTCTTTGGTAGGCAGTCAGTGGCATGGACACTTCCTGTTGGATGTCCAGTGGTGCGGTCCCCTTAGGATCCTGATGGTAATGGAGGGGACTGACAGATCTAAGTGCAGGATCAGTGGTTCGAGACTTGGGCTATAGAGTTATAGATGAATATGTATGACTTCACCAGGAAAGGAAATAGCGAACTTGAGGATTGAGCAAAAGGAAGGGGTCATACTGAGCCTGGAATGGGGCTATAAGGCCTTTACTGTAACATTCACTGTAAGAAAAGGGTGAATATTGCATTCTCTGCACACTTATCTAACATTTCCACCTGTTGATACCTAAATTCACCTGGTTTATTGTTATCTGTAGTGTTTGGACCCCGTAAGTTCCAGCTGCACTACAAAGCCCACTAACCACAAGAATTGTGCAATGTTTGAACTCTCACCTTCCTTTGGAATAAGGAAGGAGTATTTATATTTGTTATCTCCTCCAGACGATGCTACAAGTGGAAGACGTGAATTGTATCTGTGTGGATTGGGGTGGCGGATCCCGGGCCTTATTCACTCAGGCCGCTAATAATATCCGAGTTGTTGGGGCAGAGGTGGCCTATTTCATCAATGTTCTCCAGGTATAAGAAAAAAAATCTAAATTTCTTCCATTTTAACATGAAGAAATATTGTCTTTAAAAATATTTTTGGACTAATGTTCCAAGGCCAGAGTACAAAGTATTCAGCTTTATAAATAGTAATTTCCTATTTTATTTTCAATTTTCCTCATGAAGTTTCCACAATGGTTAGGACTTACTGGTTGTGGATGAGAACTGAACACACAAAGTAGTGCTCTGTCTGTGGGAACATCTCCGCTAAATGGGGTAATATGGAGACTGACTGCTATAGCATTAAGCATTGCCAGCCAGTCAGAAGGGATTCTTTAAATCTCAGTTTCTGACATTCTGGTGATGTGCTGAGTGACCAACACTCCTACAATGGGCTCTAACATCCGCTGATAAGGCATCATTGATGCAAGAAAATGTCAATCTATTTTTTTTTAAGTTTTAGAAAATCACATTATCTGCAGATTGAAATTTAATGGTCATGTAAAATAACACTACGTTAAAAGATGGTTTGTTTAATTGTTTTATATGTTACATTTTTCCATAAGGCCTCATTCACAAAAAGGGATGTTTAAAAGAGTCTGTTGCACAAATATCACAAGCACCTCACAAATTCTGGCTGTAATTTGCTTAAAGCGGAGCTCCACCCAAAAGGGGAAGTTCCACTTTAAGGACTGCTCCCCATTAATGATTGGTAATTTTGGGGGGCGGGGGGGAGAGCACGTACCCGAATTTAACAGGTACCGGCTCCCAATTGCAGTCGGACTGCCTAGGTGATCAGAAACGGAAGGTGTCCTCCCTCCTTCCCTCCCCGTAGTCTTCTGGGACACGTTACAGGTCCCAGAGGACTACAGGACCATTCATGAAGCTCAGCGCTACTCGCACATGCACAGTGGGTACCCGGCTGTGAAGCCGCAAGCAGTCACAGCCGGGTGCCCACACTGAAGATGCTGGCCTCCTGGAATCCAGGACGGCAGGTGAAACGGGCTGCAGGGGACACACCACGGGACAGAGGGACAGGTGAGTGGCTGTTTTTTAAAAGTCAGCAGCTACAGTTTTTGTAGATGCTGACTTTTATTTTTTGACAGGATGAGTGGAACTCCGCTTTAATATAGCGATGACTTTTTATGGCCAGCACCATCTACTGGTTATAATGCAGTATTTCCCAAATTGAGGTATTTCAAGAAAACACTACATTATGGCCACTAGATGGAGCTGATAATCATAGTACATCAGCATATTGAGTAAAATATGGTCAGAATTCATGCAGGCTGGGCGAATGCCTGTGACATTCATTCAACATATTTTTTATAAATAGATATCTATGTGTTCTAACAAGGCTTTACCATAAATTAGGGTACACACAAAAACCTACCTACACACTTTTTTAATGCAGTGCACCCCACAATGCACTGATAGTTCACATTTTTGCATTGCAGAGTGTTAAATGTGAGTTGTGAAAGTCCTTAATAACTCTGGATTGCCAGCTGTTGGTACATCATGGTGGTGTGTCTCCCTCTGCTGGGCATCAGTCAGGTTGTAGCTACAGTGCCTTGAAAAAGTATTCATACTCCTTGAAATGTTCCACATTTTGTAATGTTACAACCAAAAACGTAAATGTATTTTATTGGGATTTTACATGATAGATTAACACAAAGTGGCACATAATTGTGAAATGGAAGGAAAATGATAAATGGTATTTTTTTCATAAATATCTATAAAATGTGGCGTGGATTTGTATTGAGCCCCCTTTACTCTGATAACCCTAACTAAAATCTAGTGGAACCAATTACCTTCAGAGGTAGCCTAATTAGTAAATAGAGTCCACCTGTGTGTAATTTAATCTCAGTATATATACAGCTGTTCTGTGAAGCCCTCAGAGGTTTGTTAGAGAACATTAGTGACCAAACAGCATCATGAAGGCCAAGGAACACACCAGACAGGTCAGCGATAAAGTTGTGGATAAATTTAAAGCAGGATTAGGTTATAAAAAATATCCCAAGCTTTGAACATCTCACGGAGCACCGTTCAATACATCATCCGAAAATCGAAAGAGTATGGCACAACTGCAAACCAAGACATGGCCTAAATTGACAGGACGGACAAGGAGAGCATTAATCAGAGAAGCAACCTAGAGGCCCATGGTAACTCTGGAGGAGCTGCAGAGATCCACAGCTCAGGTGGGAGAATCTGTCCACAGGACAACTATTAGTTGTGCACTCCACAAATCTGGCCTTTATGGAAGAGTGGCAAGAATAAAGCCATTGTTGAAAGAAAGCCATAAAAAGTCCCTCCCGTTTTCAGCTTGCTAGAAGCCATGTGGGGGACACAGCGAACATGTGGAAGAAGGTGCTGTGGTCAGATGAGACCAAAAGTGAACTTTTTGGCCTAAAAGCAAAACGCTATGTGTGGCGGAAAACTAACACTGCACATCACCCTGAACACATCATCCCCACCGTGAAACATGGTGGTGACAGCATCATGTTGTGGGGATGCTTTTCTTCAGCAGGGACAGGGAAGCTGGTCAGAGTTGATGGGAAGATGGATGGAGCCAAATACAGGGCAATCTTAGAAGAAAACCTGTTAGAGTCTGCTGAAGCCTTGAGACCGGGGCGGATATTCATCTTCTAGCAGGACAACGACCCTAAACATACAGCCAGAGCTACAATGGAATGGTATAGATCAAAGCATATTCATGTGTTAGAATGACCCAGTCAAAGTCCAGACCTAAATCCAATTGAGAATCTTTGGCAAGACTTGAAAATTGTTCTTCATAGATGCTCTCTATCTAAGCTGACAGAGCTTGAGCCATTTTGCAAATAAGAATGGGCAAAAATTTCACTCTCAAGATGTTCAAAGCTGGTAGAGACATCCCCAAAAAAGACTTGCAGCTGTAATTGCAGCGAAAGGTGATTCTACAAAGTATTGACTCCGGGGGGCTGAATACAAATGCACGCCACACTTTTCAGATATTTATTTGGAAAAATCTTGAAAACCATTTATCATTTTCCTTCCACTTCACAATTATGTGACACTTTGTGTTGGTCTATCACATAAAATGTCAATAAAATACATTTATGTTTTTGATTGTAACATGACAAAATGTGGAAAATTTTAAGAGGTATGAATACTTTTTCAAGGCTGTGTAAATCTGTTCTGCAGCTAATCTTCTAAACGGGGACAGATGTGAGTGTAACTAGATGTTCAAGAAGAGGGAGAGCGAAAAAGAAAGAGGAAGAAAGAGCAAAATAGAGAGGGATAGAAAGAGGAGGGTAGAGTAATAGATATAAAGGGAATAAAAGGGGGGTAGGAGAGAAAATAAAGTTGGAAAAAGAGAGGGGTGAGAAAAATGGAAGGTATGACAAAGAGAGAGCTTTATAACCTCTAACCAACCTTACTTTTAGTTTTGTTGCTCATATAGGACAAGTTTGACTATTTCCCATCTAATATCCATCTCATTGGACATAGCCTGGGGGCTCATGCTGCAGGGGAAGCCGGGAAGAGGAAGCCAGGAGTTTCCAGAATCACTGGTGGGTTCTCCAGGATTGACCACACATAGTACTTTTGCCTTCTAAACACAACACAGATCACATACAGCCAGGCGGATGTCATTTTAAGAAACAGAAGTCAGCCTATGGTAGAGTGGTGAGGAGCACCTTGTACAGTCATACTACTAGATAATTTTATTTGACACTCTTTGTTGGTCAGGGAAGCAAAATATAGCCAATACTCACACAGACACTGCTCACCGGCACAGGACACTGCTCACCGGCACAGGACACTGCTCACCGGCACAGGACACTGCTCACCAGCACAGGACACGGCTCACCGGCACAGGACACAGCTCACCGGCACAGGACACTGCTCATCGGCACAGGACACGGCTCACCGGCACAGGACACTGCTCATCGGCACAGGACACGGCTCACCGGCACAGGACACTGCTCATCGGCACAGGACACGGCTCACCGGCACAGGACACTTCTCACTGGCACAGGACACTGCTCACCCAGCTCCTCATAACTTCATTCCAGACTTTAATTTGTGTCTAAATCCAGTCACAAGATTTTGACCAAACCCTGAAGACGGAGGAGTCCACATTCCTCGAAATGTGTTGGCTATACGTTGATTTCCAAACCAATAAAGACTGTGAAATAAATGACCTGGTCATATAACTGTTTGTAAAAGGTGCTCCTCACCACACTATTATAGATTGATTGATTGATTTATTGATTGATGTGAGGAATGACATCCCTACCATTACTGGGTATTGAGCATTCTAGGATCAAAAAATGGTTCCCATACACCACCTTCTCTGTCCAAGTCTATCCTACACAAGGAAAATTACCTAGAAGCAACAAATCTTGACTAGCGATAAGCCAAATACCCCTGGGTTCAGCTTGAGGCGGGTTTGCTCAACATGACTAGAGTTCAGATGCCATATCACTAATCACCATGTTCAATACTAACAAGCAAGGGATTGTGAAACAAATGGGATAAGGGGCTGGGCACTGCCCTGGTGGAAATCTACCAAAGCCGAAAAAAATGTAAATTCTGTATTCGGGATCAGCAATTTTAGTAATATTTAAAGATATGGTTTTTAAAAATGTATTTAAATAACATGCGTAGGGGATGCCCTGATCCTGTCTGTGAAGCGGATGTATACCATGTACTATGGTAACATTGATGTTTACAAAGAAAAAAGTGTTTAAATTGCTGCCAAAATGACAGCTCCCAGCCGGCCGTTATGTTTGTAAACAAAGTGGTTGTGGATTCAATTCAGCTATACCAGACCTTTACCCTAGATGAGGGGCTCATGCTAGATCATATCAGATCTGGTATAGATTTTAAGGGGAAAAACCATGAAAAAAGTGTGAGGTCCACCATAAAAATCCATACCAGACCATTATCTGAGCAAACAGCCAGGCAGGCCAAGAAAGGTGGGAGGATCATGTACTTTCCTCCTTTTGAACCATGCTAGGAAACATGCATTCAACATGGGAGAGGGTACCTTGCTAGGGAGGCCCCTTGGCAAAGCACTTTATCCTCTTGTTGTTGAGGGAAAAGGCCTCTTCACCACAACCCTGCACAGTGGTTGTGATGATCCATAGGTGAGGAGCGTATTGAAATCTGGAAGCCCCCTTTAATAATAAGGGAGCCTCCAGTTACTGTGCCCCCATGTGAATGAGTAAGGTGTACATAGTACCCCTACTCATTCACAAAAAAATGTAAAGTGTAAATAAAAAAACACACAATTTTTGAGTCCTTTCATCCAAAAAAAATGTACCCTGATGTATATCCACCATCAGTTACAATGACTGACGCCAACTAATTGAAGCAAAAACAAAAATGCTATTCTTCAACACACATCTGGTCCTGTTGCTTCACACCCACTGAATGACAGATCTGGCAGCTGATATATACAAAAGGGTGTGGTCTCCCAGTTGATGTTTATGGTCTTATGTACATGGCTATATACAATATGGTCAAATACATGTACTATGTACCCCTTACTCATTCATGGCAGGATGGTATTTAGGAATCCGTTATTATTAAAGGGGGTTTCTAGATTTTGATAAGCACCTCACCCACAGACCCACACAAGCACTGGGCCAGGGTTGTGAGGAAGAGGCCCTTGTCCTCATTAACACGGGGACAAATAGCTCTGTCTGGGGGTCTCCCACTGACAAGATCCCCCCCCCCCCCTCCCATGTTGCAGGCATATGGCCTGTTCATCCCAGGCTGCTATTCAGCCTCTGCTTTAAAAAAAAAGCTAGCTCCCACTGGTTAACTAAAGGGGCACTACACTTGGTTGCTAAGGACTCAGTGATAGCTGCACCCACCGGTGTTCTTAACAACCACTGACAGCAGGAAGATGTCAAGTATAATAGCAATAGCAATACTGCTATTATACATTGCATTCGACTTCCACTGAACAGGTAAATGTTTGGGCATTCGTGCAAATGTCCATACAGCCAAAGTTTACTCCGAACTTGTGTTCAGACTAAACTATGAGCTCATCCCTAATCTTGACCACTACCCGTTCAGCACTACCACACATCTACTTGAAGGTGGAGTCTGGAATTGCAATATCCATAACTCTCAAGCCAGATTTTATTTTTAAAGAAAGGTTCATGATTTACAGACATAAAATGTCAACCTTAAAAGAACTTTGGTACTGACCTATTCTGTTGATTTGCAATTCAGGATTGGACCCAGCTCAGCCCTATTTCCAGGACACCCCAGCTGAGGTCAGACTAGATCCATCAGACGCACTCTTTGTCGATGTCATCCACACTGATAGCTCTTCCACTGCTGCCAATCTAGGTGAGTCCTTGGTATTATTTTCCCTATAGCTGGTGCCAGTGTGTGAAAGTCACAGTGATGATGGAATGCCATTAAGCTGTGTAGTGATTTTTTTTCTTTGAATGTGCACACAATATTATTATTAATTATTATACAGTATTTATAAAGCGCCAATAGTTCGCTCAGCGCTGTACATTACAGAGGGGGACAGAACATGTGACAGAACAATACCAATACAATGCAAAACATGAGGGATTGAGGGCCCTGCTCTTTCGAGCTTTACAATATGGGGACAGTTTCCACTGTGAACACTGAAAATTCTAAATTAACCCTCTGCACTCTGCAATACACCCTTAGATATTTCTAGCACACTTTTGCAGGGATTTTTGGTTTGCATATATTGCAGTACATATTCAAACTCTACAATTAAGCCCCTCCATCAGAGAAACGCATTAGAGGGGTATTCTCAATGGTGAATGATCGAGCTGAAGCCGTTCGCTGTTGTTTTTTTTTTTGTTTTTATGTTACTCTGGTGTTCATTAACAGCGTGCACACCAGAATCAGTTGTATGGGTCGTGGTTGAGCTGGAGGTGTTCTCTAACAGACCAGCACCTGGCAGCAGTTAATTAAACTGTCGGAGAACTATACATTGGGGCATTCAAATGATACTTCTTTCATACTATTAATGTGTTCAAGCTGGCCAACTGTATCAAATAATCCCTCTCTAGCCAGTCCCCTACTCTACAGACCAGCATCTGGCAGCAGTTAATTAAACTGGTCGGAGAACTATTTATTGGGGCATTCGAACGATACTTCTTTCATACTATTAACGTGTTCAAGCTGGCCAACTGTATCAATAATCCCCTCTCTAGCCAGTCCCTGTGCAAAATGCCAAATGCTTGCCCACAGCATACTTTAATGGACATACTATATAGTACCACATTTTTAAAAAGTCCTGGATTATTTCCTAGATACACATAATGTAACTGGATACTAACATTTATAGGTAAAGTTGATCCAGGGAATATCCGATTGCCTCTCGGAGGATCAGGAAGGAATTTTCTCCCCTGCAGAAGCAAATTGGATCGTGCTTTGCTGGTTTTTTTTTTTGCCTTCCTCTGGATCAATTGTGGGTATAGGATTATACATTTTTTTTTGTTTCATTGAACTGGCTGGACTTTTGTCTTTTTTTCAGCCAGACTATGTAACTATATGGGGCAAACAGACACAGGGGAAATCTACAGACTCGGGGTTGGTCCCGAATTGCACTATTCAATACAAATGGAGGAGATATCTCTGCTCAAAAGACCACATTGACATGTCCATCTCCATTTCCATTTCTACATCATTGAGCATAGACACATCTCCTCCTTTATACAGTGTTGAGTACAGACACAACTCTTCCTTTCTACATGTTGACTTGTTTCAGTACAGCTAGGGGATGTACTGTATAAATATAATGTATACAATCTATCTTGATGCAGCGCAACCAAAATCAGCATTAAATGATCATCTGTATATATTATAGCATCAATGTGTAATAAATAAGTAAAATGTGTCCATAAATTATAATGACTTGAAACGTTTTCCACCACTGTGTTGTGCACATAACCTCTTCTTCAATTTCCTACAGGAACATCACTTGTGATGCATGCGTTCACTCAGTGCTTAAATTATGTGTTCACCTTTTCCTGTTGACCCTAATATTAAACCAAGGTTAGATATGCACTTATTGCACCACCCTGGCTCTCTGGCATAAGCTTTTCCACTGACCTTTTCTCCTCTGAAACAGAATGGGACCAGAAAAGGGCTCTCTGTATAATATTACTTTATTTTAAAACTCCTGCAATAAACTTTTACATTACCTGCCATGATAAAATTATATTTTTATTATTCTCATCCATTTTATTCATAAAGGATGTTCTGTTTGTTTTTTTATAATGAAATAATGGTATGATTGGTTCCAGGAAAACTTAAAGGGAATGTTTTATCCATTTTTATGTATTTTTAAGTATATATTTTTAAGGTTGAACATGCTATATGTCACATATTGGGCTGTTTATGGAGAGTATAAGAATAACAGATTTATGTTTATTTATGTAATTTTGGTGTTATGTATTGTAGTATTTATACTATATATATTTAGCAATCACTAAGGCCCCTTAGGTGCTACAGGTAGTAGTTGGCGTTTGACTGACTGTGGGGTGGACAGGTGTCTTTACAGAGCTCAGACAGGTGCTGCTAAGTTAGATTAATGAGTGGGGTAGAGGTGGACTTTGTAAAGGCACAGTAACAGGTCTTTGAGAGCCAGAATTCTTGTTGTTTCTCAGGTGTTCAAATACTTATGTTCAGCAGTGCAAGACAAATAAATTCTTTAAAAATCATACAATGTGATTTCCTGAATTTTTTTTTTTAATTCTGTCTCTCAGAGTGGGAATGCACCTACAATGTGAATTTCAGACCCCTCCATGATTTCTAAGTGGGAGAACTTACCTATAACGCTACCACCTCCCTCTCTCGCCCCCTCTCTGTTGGGGTCTCCCAAGGTTCTGTCCTCGGGCCCCTTCTCTTCTCCATCTACACCTCCTCCCTCGGCAAACTGATACACTCCCACAGCTTCAACTATCACCTCTATGCTGATGACACGCAAATTTACCTCTCCACCCCTCGTCTCACCCCTACAGTCTCCACCCGTATCACCCATCTACTGAATGACACATCAGACTGGATGTCGCTCCATTTCCTCAAATTGAACCTTTCCAAAACCGAGCTCCTAATTTTTGCCCCAGCCTGCACCCCCACCCTTTCCATCACCACCAACAACGCCACCATCAGTCCCACCCCACAAGCCAAAGTCCTAGGTGTCACTCTAGACTGAAACCTGTCATTCCAACCCCATATCCAATCGTTGGCAAACTCATGCAGGCTCCACCTCCGCAACTTCTCCAAAATACGTACGTTCCTAACCCCAGACACTACTAAACAACTCGTTCACTCCCCTATTATCTCACGTCTGGACTACTTTAACTCCCTTCTCACCGGCCTACCTCATCACAGACTATCCCCGCTTCAGTCTATCCTGAACTCAGCGGCCAGACTCATCCACCTTACCAACCGCTCCGCTTCTGCCACCCCCCTCTGTCATTCCCTCCACTGGCTCCTGATTGCCCAACACATTAAATTCAAACTACTAACACAGACATACAAAGCCATTCATAACGCTGCCCCAAACTACTTCACCGACCTGATACCCAAATAACACCCAACCCGTAATCTTCGCTCCTCACAAGACCTCCTACTTTCTAGCTCCCTGGTCTCTACCTCCCACGCCCGACTGCAGGACTTCTCCAGGACTTCCCCCATCCTCTGGAACTCACTACCCCAATCCATCAGACTTCACCTTTAGGTGCACTCTGAAAATCCATCTCTTCAGGGAAGCCTACCCCACCCTCACCTAACAGCCGATCTCCTCCACTCCTCCTACCACTCCATCTCCCACAGCCACTTCCTCCTGTGCCACTATCCCCTCCCTCCTAGATTGTAAGCTTGAAAGAGCAGGGCCCTTGAACCCTTCGTGTATTGTTTTGTTTTGTTACTGTACTGTCTCATGATCTGTCCCCCACTATAATGTACAGCGCTGAGCAAACCTTTTAGCGCTATATAAATACTGTATAATAATAATAATAATAATAATAATAAATAAATCACAGGGTGTTCAATTACTTCTGTTCCTCACTGTAACTGTAAATAAGAATGAATTGGGGTTAGGTTTTATACTTGACATAATGTTCAGGTCTGAGGATGAATCTTTAATTTAGATATAAGCATTTTTTAAATTCAGTGAAGTCTTGGTGGTTAGCACCAGTTGGTTCCTGTCTAAGTTGGCGCAAGTACCTGTATGTATGAATGTAAGATAGGCACCTTAGATTGTAAGCTCCTTGAGAACTGTTGTACCTATACACTATATGTAAAGCACTGCATAAATTGTTTACAGTTGGCATGAGTACAATTGCCCTGGTTGTCAAATAGCTTGGAAATTCAGAAATATACCTTTCAATGCTATATCCCATCTATATTTTCTTAGAAATATTCATGAACAGCAGAGATGGGATATTTACAGTATATAGTCACTTGCCCCAATATAGATAAGATAATGTTTTATATTAAACAGAGATTTGCCCTGGGCCCAGTTGTGTCCTAAAGAATATATAATTGAATTGCATGTGATGTACATGATAATAAATCCTGTATAATAATAATAATAACATTATATAAATCTCCTCATTTTAGGATTTGGTGGGTATGGTATAAGCCATGTGGTCGGTCACCTGGATTTCTATCCAAACGGAGGAAAATACATGCCAGGGTGTGGAAAAGAAGATGTTATCCTCAAGGGGGACCTTAACGATGTGATGGAAGGTACTGAGCAATCTGTACACATTGGGCACAAATTAGTAACAAAATTAGAGGAAAAACGATTGCAGATTAAGCTGCTTCTATTGTCGTAATGTAACCCCTCTAGTTAGATAGAGGGAGCTAGCTAGTTTTTTTCAGCTAGAAAGGCTGAGTAGCAGAGTTTGAGAGAGTAAGAGGGTCAATTTTAGGTCAGGGCTGAAAGGTCCTGCAGATCAGTTCCTTGATACCTCCCCCTGCTCTAGAAACTTGGACAAGATTCTAGAAGCAGTGGGCGGGGGTGAAGAGGGGCTGATTTGCATACTTGAGGGATCCTGACTTATCCCCAGGCAAGCGGCTTGCCATGAGGTCAGGAAACGCCTAAAGTGTTACTAAACCCATGACCCTGTATTCAATATATCTGGTCTCCCACAGTGCACACAACATGGAAATGCAATTTGTTTATTTATATAAACTGCTAAATACCTTTTCTCATCAGCAGTAAATAGCAGTCTCATGACTCAGTGTCCAGCTGAGCACTGGTTAAAGCTCATAGGAGGAGTTTTCATTCTTTTCTCACTGTCCTATGAGGCTCCGTAACCCTTGACCCTCTGTCCAGACAGCGCTGATTGGCCCTGTGCTGATCACATGCACCCTCCCAAAGAAAAAAAAAACTCTCTAGCCATACACACTAAACTGAGCATGTGCAGAGTGCCTCCTGTGTACTAACAGCAGATTGATTTGAGACAGTGGAAGAAGGGAGGATCGGAAAAGAGAGGATCAAACAGCGTTTTTACACAATGCGGAGGATTAACCCCTATGTTGTACTGCATATACAGACTGATTTTACTGTTGTGGGTTTAGTAACACTTTACGTATGACTGAGCCTGCTCAGCAGCAGGAGAGTTTGGGTGGAAAATGTGAGGAAGACTGGAATGCAGGAGCCTGGGAAGGGGCCCAGTGGGAAGGTGCCTACCTACAGGCCAGGATCTGGAAAGGAGGATCACTCAGTCCCATCAGTCCCCAAAGGGAGGACCACCTGTAGAGCCAGGGAAAGAGCCAGCCCAGCAGAAGGCCTGAAGGCAGCCACCAACCCAACCAGCTCACAGGTAAGGACGGAGTGAGCAATCCTACACCCCCTGGGCCAGACAAGGGGAGAGGGCATTCTGGCGGGAAACCTGACTAGCTCTACACCCAGGACTGTTACTTTTAAAGTAGCAGCTTTGGGATCTCCTTGCCCATTGATTTCCTCCAGATAGCTGGATGAGAAGAGTATTCATCTGGGGTCTGCGGTGGTACACCAGAAGAGGCTGGAGAGCTCTCCTAGAAGACTTTGCTGTAAGGAGACTTGTATATAGTTACTATAAAGTTGTCCTCAGTTTGACTTCCCTTGGGCATCCCATACACCCCTCAACCCCATCCAAGTTCATTACCCCTAATAAAACTTAAAAACCAAGCTCAAGAACTGTTTACTGTCTCCAAAATGCAAGTCTGTGAATAATGTGTGTTGTCTGGCTGTGCAGGACTATAGGGGGACCCAAATCTTCAGCAACTCCTAAGGGGGTAGTGCTACAGTAGAATAAAGGAAACAGTTTTTCTGTGTGTTTGTGACTTTGCTGCCTGTAATCCTGGGCAGCCAATTGTTTTGTAAACAGTCTGCAACTGTAATGTTAGGACACTACCAGTACTACAAATAACATGTCATTGGGGTTTATAAATATTAGTGCTACCTACCTACCTTCACCCTCGTTAAACCCTTTACATATTCATATTTCTCATATGAGGACCCTGACATCACCAAGGTGTCACAAATAACATTTAATGAACATAATGCAGGCACACAACAGGACAGAGTCAGAAATTACAGGAATACTACAAGAGATGGCCACACTGGACACCAGTGATGGGTTGTATGCCTTCCAAAGCACCTTGTCCCCATGTTGATGGGAACAAGGGCCTCTTCCCCACAACCGTAGCCAGTGGTTGTGGGGGTCTGCAGGCAGAGGGCTTATTGGAATCTGGAAGCCCCGTTTAACAAGGGGGCCCCCAGATCTTGCCCCCCCACGTGGATGAGTGTGGGGTACATGGTATTGCTACCCATTCACAAAAAAAAAGATGTAGTGTAAAAAATTACAGGAGACAGTCTTTGACAAGTCCTTTATTAAAAATAAAAAAAATGTCCCTCAAAGTAGATCCAGGGTCAATCACGATGCATGCCACCACCACCGACCCGAAAAAAGATTTTTAAAAAAAATTGTCCCCTCTGTTCGAAGTTCGCTGTTGAACTTTTGTTATGTACGACCGCAAACAGAACAGGGGGGGTGTTCAGCCCATCACTACTGGACACATTACATGAGATTGCAACAGATAACTGGTGTAACATCCCTTTAGTATGAAATGTAAGACTTTTTAAACTGGCGTGGGGTGGATATTTTTGAACAGTACCAAAATTGTTTTTCTAACCACCAAGCTGTTTTTTTGCCAAAGTTTTTATCCATGTATCAATTAGCAGCAATTATTTCACACATTTTGTTTTTTTTTTACTTGTGTATGACTTCTGGATGTGAAGCAACCCTGATTGCTTTCCTGTTGTTTTCATTGGTCACAGATATTGCCAGTTGCAGCCATATGCGAAGCTTGAAGTATTATACAGAAAGTATCCTTCAACCAGACGGGTTTATCGGTTACCAGAGTCTGTCATATGAGGAATTTTTAGCAGTAAGCGTTATTCTATCCTAACATTACTTACCTATAATGAAGTGTAACCTACATTCTGCTGTTTGCTCATTAGTTTGGAAGTCATTTCTCCAGTGGTGACAGGTCCTCTAACAATACGGTGAAACAGTCCTGACAGTCACCCGCTCCTGCTTGTCTTCTCTTCCATTCATAAAATGTTTTTCTTTGCTTTCACAGAATGCTGGGGGGGTGAATGAATGACAGGATCCTCTCCCCCATTCAGAGAATGTGTTGCACTCGCCTCTCCCCTGCTCCTGTAACTGCTTCTCTGCCCTTTTAGGAACTATGCATAGAGCCTGAGTTTGAGTTACAGACACCCCTTGCAGTATCTTACTATAGTATACTATGCAATATGCTATACTGTCTATCACTATATTTATCTTAGTTCAATATAATCAGATCCATATTTATGGGGCTGCATGTCTAGAGAGTTTTTAATGATAACACTGAGGCTGAACAAGTATGAAGGTGAAACCACACATTTAAAGAGATTTGAGCAACAAATCTGGAGAATGTCAGCAGATTATCAACAGTACACAAGCAGATAAGGAACTGCAAAAGAGATTACCACTCAAAGTCCCAATTAGAGTTGAGCGCAAGGCTGATATAAAAAATGTATTCATTAAAATGTTATGAAATATGTAGTACCCTCCTAAATTAGGTTGCTAGAGAAGTTAGGGTAAATTCAGTCTTTTTAGCTCCTCTGTAATCAGTGGAGCAGAGTGGGAGAGAGAATGCCCAGTAGGGGGCTGAGGCATGTATAAATAGTCTGGGCCCTTGTCCAGGAGGAGAAGACCCTTCAGGTCAGAGTAGCTGAAGTCTGAAGGACTTTATTGAGGTAACAGCTCGGGGAGAGCTGCAGGGATGGACTGTTAGAGAAGACCTCGAGCCAATTCAAAAAAGGTTCCCTGAGGATCTGGCCTGGAAGCTCGATAGAGAAGTGTCGGGCTAGTATTGGAAGGAGGTATCCAAGTACACAGGGACATTGTTAGTATAGGCCTGAGAGAGAGAGATCCTGGCAACTGTTGCTGCTTAACCCTTTGAGCACTTGCTCTACAGTTGCTGACTTAGGACTTCCCGTGTTTGGAGTTCCTTGAGTTGTGTGTCTACTACTACTAGCAATAGCTATTGGAAAAAGGAGGGGGGTAGCCACCTAACATGACACGTAGATATGTGTCATATAGATATCTCCGTCTCACTGATAATTAGTGTGGATTTATAAATCCAAAAGCTTTACATAAAACATAGCAGCATGACAAGTGCAACACTGCTCACAAAGAGTGGTTATTAGAAAATCCAAAATCCATTGCTGCTTAACCCTTTGAGCACTTGCTCCACAGTTGCTGACTTAGGACTTCTCCTGTGTTTGGAGTTCCTTGAGTTGTGTGTCTACTACTACTAGCAATAGCTAGTCTGGGGGGGACTCACCCTGTAGAGTCTAGTTAGGCCAGAGAGTGTTCTCTGCTACATTGTGCGTGACATTTGGAGCATCCCAAAGCTCACCCTGCACTCCAACCAAGTTCAACGAGCATTAAAAGTTAAAAAGACACTCACTGCCTGATCATTGTGTTGTAAGACTGTGGGAGCTGCTGTGTGCCTGGCTGCTCTGCCTCCACTTGGGAAGAGAACCTGGGACAAAACCGCAGGGCTTCTCAGTGGCCTGCGCTACAAATATATTTTCACGTACAGCCCTTATAAGTACCAAGATCTATTTTTCTATTGTCCATCAGTCATAAATAGTTTTCATTTATATCTTTCAAATTGAATTTTTATAGAATATAAAGCTGAAAAAATGTGGGATTTTAAAGGTGCAAAAATATAACAAAAAAACATATATTAAAAAAGAGTTTAAGAACTCTTTTTAATAATTTTAACAATTGCTGCTGACAATACCATTCTGCATGCTTCAAGTTCTACAGTCAATACCTTCAGCTCAAACAGAATTGTACTAAAGATCGAGATTTTGAAAAGGAAGCTAACCTCATTTATGCCCGATTACGGCAGAGAGGATATAGTCATTGTTGTTTGAAAAAAGCTTATAACAAAGTTCAAAAACAGGAACGTCGATCATTACTCTTCGGTAAACGTAAATTGAAAGATGACCATACTGTACGGCTAATACCCACCTATTCTAAACAACATCAACAGATAAATAAGATACTAAAGAAGTATTGGCCTCCATTATTAGCTGACTCTATGGCCAGTAAATATATTTCTCCAAATCCAACTATTACCTATAAATGAACATGTTCCATCAAAGACACACTAGTTCATAGCCATCACAACAAAGCCAAATCCAATCTTGCCGACCATACTGGTACTTTTTCCTGTCAGAAATGCAGTTTTTGCTGCTATATGCCTAGTTGTAAAGAAGCTGATCTTCCCAATGGTGCCGTTCACTATATTAAGCATAGAGTTACTTGTCAAACACCGGCCATAGTCTATTTGATGAAATGCCAATGTGGCTGCTTTTATGTGCGTAAAACTAAACGTCAATTTATTGAACGGATTAGAGACCACTTCTCACTTATTAAAAATCATAAAATGGAAACCCCCATTAGCAGACATGTAGGTCTATATCATAATTTCAACCTGGAAATGATCAGATTTATGGCCTTGGAACATATCCCCTCACATGTACGAGGAGGGAATTATGATCAACAACTTTTGCAATTTGAGACGCAATGGATTTATAAGCTCAATGCTACTCATTACCCAGGCCTGAACGAGTCGTTAAGCTTTAAACCATTCTTATGAGTTTTACAATCTCATATACTTTGCCCTAGGTAAGCCCACAATGGGGATTTATCACCAAAAAAAAAAAGTTTTTTATATATTTTACTAAGATTTTATACATTGACTAAAGTAATTTATCACAACTTCTTGCATTATATAATATTATTGTATTATTCATTGATGATTAATATATGTGATTTGGGAATTAAGGCAAATATTGCTCAGAATTGGGATTCGCCCCGCTCAGCTGAGTGTTGCTTAGGAACAATGTTCACCCTATAGTTTTTAATTTGTGCCATACTACGTCCTTAGGTGCAATTGTACGGACGCCCAGGGCGCAGCTTTTTCGGATCCCAATCCGATATGCTCGCCCAAATACGACTTGCCTGCGAATTTAAACCCCCGGCTCCATAATATTATTCCTTCTGATGAGTATCGATAGGGTACAGAACCAGACCTTACCGGCGTGTATATAGTGAATGGAAGTAATTTTTTTGCCTTTTTTGAAGATACTAATATAATTGCTTTTACCCCACTTATTTCTTGATGTAAATAAGAAAATCCACCACTAGATGACAGGGTACTTATTAGAGTTATTTGCCAAGTGATTTCATCATGGTGACCACTGCCAGAACCAGGGGTGGACTGACAACTCATGGGGCCCCCGGGCAATAGGGGATCATGGGGCCCATGTGCTCTTTGCCAAACTCAAAAAAGCGTATGAAAAAGGTACCAGGGGCATCTCATGGGGCCTCCTACTGACCCCGGGCCCTCGGGCAGTGCCCGAGTTTCTAAATGGTCAGTCCGCCCCTGGCCAGAACTGTTGCAGGTGTCTGTACTGTCTCCCCATTGGGACTGTGTAATGATACTGGGTGGCCTCAGTTCGTGCATGTGCACCGGAGATCTCACGCATGCGCAATTGTACATCGGACGTCCGCACCCGACCTTTGATGTCACAAGTCGGCTGGCGTGGAGGATATAAAAGAGGGTGGGAAACATGACATGGCCCTTTGGCTGCAAAGGTGTTCATATGCATGGTTTTGCAAGTTGTTTTGGTATCATATTGAGGTAAATTGGAGGGTCAATGCTAATTGGTTGGCTTCAACAACATGGTGATTGCTTACTTATCTAGGTGATCTCTCATGTATAATTTCCTAAGTCTTTCCTTCTTCAGCTGATATCCCTTTACCTGTGGCCACTCCTGACATCTAGTGGCTGAATTTGAAATTGACAATCAGAGATAAAAACTTTCTCTTCTCTTTGTCTTTGCCTGAGTCACTATAAGTAACAGGTAAAGTTGTTCACAAGCAGGGGCGGACTGACCATTTGGAAACTCGGGCACCATGAGATGCCCCTGGTACCTTTTTCATAGGCTTTTTTGAGTTTGGGCAAGGACACAGGGGCCCCATGATCCCCAATTGCCCGGGGGCCCCATGAGTTGTCAGTCCGCCCCTGTTTGCAAGCATATATCTTTCCCCTTTCATGGTGATAATCTTTTTAATGCGTATTTATACTATATATAGATGAATATTCCCCCTCTATTATGTCCTCTACAATTGCACCGACGTATGGGCCAAGCTGATTCGTAATTGCTTACATTGATACGCCTCAATAGCTCTGTGAGCTTGCCGCTTAGGATGAGCTGGGGAATTCTTTGCAGTTTTGAACAGTATACTAATTGTACTAAAAATAATTGACATGTTGTAATCCGATTTTGACATATATTTGTTTCATATATTGTAGACTGTACTGCAGTTGAAAGACTCCTTCCCCTCAGGAAGCCCTTGTTGGGCAATACATGAAGGGAAATTTTACTTCTCCAAACCGCAGTGATACAGCCAAGCTTTCATCAATGTTCTCAATAGTATTGTATTTATTCACATTTTTTATATAGTGGCTAATAAAAATTGTTAAACTCTTTTTAATATATGTTTTTTTGTTATATTTTTGCCCCTTTAAAATCCCAAATTTTTCAGCTCTATATTCTCAAATTATAGGGATGTGGTGCTATTTGTATACTGTGTCACCCACTCGTCACTTTCCTTTATTTGTATTTTTATAGAGTTCCAGTATAGTGTATGGAAAAATACTACATTCCAAAATAACCCAAATTGATTGTTGGATGTAACCAAATCTCTTCTCTCCTTCCTTCTTTTTTTTTCTTTCTTTCTTTCTTTCTTTCTTTCTTTCTTTCTTTCTTTCTTTCTCTCTCTCTCTCTCTCTCTCTTTCCTTCCTTCCTTCCTTCCTTCCTTCCTTCCTTCCTTCCTTCCTTCCTTCCTTCCTCCCTTCTTTCCTCCCTTCCTTCTTTCCTTCCTCCCCTCCCTCCCTCCCCTCCCTCCCTCCCTCCTTTCCTTCCTTCCTTCTTTCCTTCCTTCTTCCCTCCCTCCCTCCTTTCCTTCCTTCCTTCCTTCCTCCCTCCCTCCTTTCCTTCCTTTCTTCCTTCCTTCCTTCCTTCCTTCCTTCCTTCCTTTCTTCCTTCCTTCCTTCCTTCCTTCCTTCCCTCCTTCCTTCCTTCCTTCCTTCCTTCCTTCCTTTCTTCCTTCCTCCCTTCTTTCCTCCTTTCCTTCTTTCCTTCCTTCTTTCCTTCCTTCCTTCCTTCTCCCTCAGGGTTCTGGGTTTCCATGCCCCAACACTGGGTGTCCAATGATGGGACATTATGCTGATAAATATTCTGGAGTCTCTTCAGTCAACCAAACATTTTACCTAAACACTGGAGCTATGCAGATCTACTCCCGTAAGTATCTCTGGTAACCCTTCATTACATTATACTGGTAAAGCACTCAGTTGTCTCCCCGTTTCATGTATCTGTTAAATTAGAAGTTATTTGTTCTCCAAAAAGGTTGCAGCTTTTTTTCAGTTAGTTATAGTTGGCCTTCAGGAGAACTAAGTCCATGTCTGAGCTACCTCGCATCCATGTCTGAGCTACCCTACTAGCTGATAGAACTCCTTAGGAGCCCCTTATAACCACCGCTGTCTGAAGGGAAGGTAAAGAATGCACTAATCCTGAGAAGGAGCAATTTAGAATGAGAAGCAGGATCTGGTGCCAGATGAGGTATCCCTATATATAAAGGAGGAGAAGATCTTCTGCTCCCAGTCATTGTTCATTGTAGTATTTGGTGTTCTCCTGCATGCGGACAGTTCTTACTAGGTGTTTTGGATGAGCGTCTCTGCCCTTGGATCGATCTTTATTCTCTGGTATAAAGGGGTTTGAGGCAGGAAAACACAACATCAATGAAAAAAGCAACATTAAGAATTCTGGGCCCCCTGGGACACATCATCACATTGTATAAAAAAGGTTATATAAGTGTGATCAGTCTAGAAAAATATAAAGGTATAAAAAAAAAACACTCAGCATAATTATTACTGTATATAAATACAAGAACCATGTAGAGTATTCTAGGTTTTTGTACCTAGGAAAGGAGTTTTGAGTTATCTCTCATCTGTTTCTTATTCACCTCCTCTAATCAAAACTACTCTTTAGCATGAAAACCTAGTTGTCTCACATGTTTTTCTGTCTGTAATCCTATAAATATGCATGGTTTGATTTGTAAATGATCGTTGCTTGGAAATGCCTTAAATTCTTTTTTGTCTCCTTTTGAAAATGCTGCTCCATGTCCTTTTCCCCCTCCACCTCCAGTGCTCTATGCTGGCAGAGCTCAGTAACAATCACACCCTTCAGTACAGCCACACCCCTCAGTATTTGTGTCTCACAAAGACTCACAATGTAGAGGAAGAGATGGGTGTGTCTGACCACAGAGGGGAGTGTCTGACCAGAGATAAGGTGTGTCTGAGTAAAGGGGGCATGTTTGCCCAGTGCTGATTGCTGAGTGCACTGGGTGTAACTCCGCTTCCTAGTGGACTGTACAGGTATATTTAAACACTGAGCACAACTATTGTACCATGATAGTGAAGGTAAGACTATAACATTGGAGGTCATTATTTAAAGTGTATTTGTCTGCGTATCTATTTTTGTGACTGTAGTTGAAGTTAAATAAATGTTTACTTTCTTCAGCCATTCCAGCATTATCTGCTCCAGCTTCACATGATTTCTGTCCCTTACAGAATTTACCGGGTGATTAGATCATGTAGCCTTAGTCATCAAAAATAATTTCATTATAAATGGAATACAAACATAAAATGCCTGTGCTTGATGCAAAATGAAAATAAAATAAATGTTATTGGACTGCAGCACCTACACAGTCTCCATACCAGACATTTTCCACATTACATAAGCCAAAATAAAGTTCACTGCCCCTTTTAGCATAAAATCAATAAATGTGCCAAAAAATGAAGATAATATGAGCATTAGTGCACAGCTTTCAAGAGTTAATCACAACAGTTAATCCAAAATTATCCGAAGGGACAAACATGAACATTTTTCTTGTATGATATCAGATCGTATGATTTTTGTTTAACCCTTTGACACCAACATTACATAAATATGCAGCCTCACAGAACTGGGCTTTTTTCCATGGGTCCACATATTTGCGTACCTGTCTTCTTGCTGGGAGCATGCCAAACAACCCGCTCCCAGCACAAAGACCTCGTTGTCACTGAGAGCCCTGGGTTCCGTACTAACGATCATGACCAGGGACTCCCGATCCGGGTTACATGATCGCTGTGATAGCCTCTGATTGGCTATCACAGTGATCAGTCTCTGTGAAGCCCACCCCTCTTAGTTTTTTTTCTCTCTGAATGGAGGAGAGAGATACATGGTATCTCTCTCTCTCTCCTTGAAGAAAAAAACAAACAAAAAACAACTATTTGTAAAAAAAAAAAAAAAAAAAAGATAAATACATATTAAAAATAAAATAAAAAAATAAAGAAAAAATATGTAGATCAAGGTTTGATCTAGTTCAGTGCCAGGGTTAGTTTTTGGGTCAAGGTCAGGGTCAAAGGTCAGGTTTTTGTTTGAAATTGTTATCAGTGTCAGTTAGTTTTAGGTAAAAAAACAAAAACCAAAATGTGCACTATTGTTTCTGGGCTGTAGTGCAGGTACAAGCAACAAATAATATACACATATATGGTATCAAAATATATATGGTATCCCTATGATCGTCAAGAGCTGTAAAATGTATTATGGGTTGTTCTTTGGTGGTAGGTTATGGCAGTAACAAGAAACACACAGCTAAATTTTTAAAAAATTATTTTTGGACAGTTTTTCTTTGATAATAAAAAAAATCAGGAGATATCCATTACCATTTACCCGCAATTGAAAGCCCAATTTGTCCTGAAAAAAAACGAGGTATAATTCACCTGGTTGTACAAAGTAGTTGTGATGATATGTACGGTTTTACTAACACATGTCAAAGTTGTAACATTTTACTTAGGCTTTGTTTGTTTTACCCTTAGGCGTGAAGAGGTTAATCAGGACAGTTTTTGTACGAAAATATAATACAATGCATTACATTATTTTTGAAATTCTATTCTGTCGTACAAAAGTTTCCGTTTTTGATAGCGAGACTAGCATGCAAAAAAAAAACGGACGATCATTCGTCTGATATTCTCGTTGTGTGTCAATTGTTGTTGGAAGAGATTTACTGTTGAGGGAAGATCTGTTGTTGCTACTGGGGTGATATTTTGCTGCGGGGGTCCATTTTTGTGGGGGAATCTACCATTGCTGGAGTGGGGCTATTGTTGCTGGCTGCAGGGGATCTATTTTACTGCTTTTCTTGTAATCAATAAATTCCATACAAAATGTTAATTGGCTCTGTATCCTCTAAAAGGAGCAGTACAATGAGGTGGGTAGGGGTAGGAATCAAGTAGTGACGGGGGCCCGGAGGTGGGTAGGGGGGAGGAAACAAGGGGTGACTCAGAAGGGGGTAGTTCCTACACCTATTTTCAGAGAAAAAAAAGCCCTGGATAAAACTATACCTCTAGGTTTACAAGAACTTCAGAAATCCCAAACATGGGATTGTGGACAGGAAAAACTTTATTTGCCCAGGTGAAAAAAAGTCAATATTCTTGGACGTTTTAAACCATGGCAGTATATCTCTATTGTCCACCAAATGAAGGACATTGTGTATGAGAACTTTTTAATACAAAGTCAACCTGTGAGAAACTGTCTAAAAATAAATTAAACATTTCAAGTGTCATATAAAACTCAATATAATTAAGGCATTTGTAGTGCCCCTCTAGTAAGCCAGGAGGCGCTAGCTAGGTTTTTTTAGTTAGAAGCTGGATAGCAGCCTGGGATGATTCAGCCAGGTTAACTTTTGGTCAGGGCTGAGGGCTCTGCAGGTCTGTTCCCAAAAACCTCTCCCTGCTCTAGAAGCTTGAGAAGCTTCTAGAAGGCAGTGGGTGAGGGTGAGGATGGGCTGATTTGCATTCTCAAGGGACTCTGACCAATCCCCAAACAGGAGGCTTGGCATGGGGTCAGGACAGTCCTTAAGTATGAGAGAGCTTGATCAGGAAGTGGTCAGTGTGGGGTGGAAGATTGAGTGAAGACTGGAGTGTGGAGCCTGGGAGGGGGCCCTGGGAGGGGCCCACCTGCAGGCAGGAGCTGGAAAGAAGGATCTCCCAGCCTCATCATCCCCTGAGAGAGGACCACATGTGGAGCAGGGAAGGAGCCAGACCAGTGTAAGGCCTGAAGGCAGTCACCAACCCATTAAGCTTACAGGAGAGAACTAAGAAAGTAATCCTACACCCCCTGGGCCAGATAAGGGGAGAGCAGTCAGGTGGCCAACCCAACTAGCTCCGCATCTGGGACTGCTTTACTAAAGTGGCAGCTTCTGGATCCCCTTGCCCAGGGATTCCCTCGGGCAGCTAGGTGAGGTCTGAGGTGGTATACCAGAAGGGATGGAGAGTTCTTCAAAAGAGAGACTTTTGTCTATGGACTTGTACATAGTTGCTAAGGAGTTTGTCCTTGTGTTTGCAGTTTCCTTGGGCATCCCATACCCCCTTAACCCCAATCAAGTTCAATACCCCTAATAAAACATAAAACCAAGCTCAAGGACTATTTACTGACTCCAGTGTGAAGAAAATGCGTGTTGCATGGCCGTGCAGAACTATAGCGGGAACCCAAAACTCAGCAACTCCTAAGTGGGTAGTGCTACACATTTTAAAACTAAAAGAAATTTATGTTTTATATTTCAACGGTTTTTAATCATTTTTAAAATTATTAATGTTTACTTAAGTATATCAAGCCAATTGCCATATTCATTTTTGTAACCTAATAAACTCTCCCCACCATAACATAACTATTCAAGTTAGGTAATTTTTTTTATTGTTCTTAAGCCACATTGGTGGCATACAGTTTTGCGTAGTTTGACACTTATTCCTTCTGGAGGGGAATAACAGTTGAATTCCGTAAAAAAAAAAAAGCAGATTATAGTTGTCATTGTTTATGTTGTTTATTGGGGAAATTAATTACTGAATTGTATTCACTCTATTTTAGAATTTTTGCGCAAATATCTTAGTGTCTATGTATATCACAATCTGACTATTATAGTTATTGTGGTGTTTGTACATGACTGATGTAAATACATATTAATATTAAGTGTGTGTTCTTAAAGAATGTTGCTTGGCTAAAACTGACTCAAAATAATTAATTAGTTCAGTAAAATTATTTTTAGAAATAATTTTTGTATTGGAGGCAATGTGATTTGATCAATTTAGCTGACTAAATTAATCATTCAGACATTCCCTGACATAATATTACCATAGGGGGATCAAACTGCACCTTGATGCCTTGCAGCTTCAAACACTCAAACCGTGGCAATTCAGCAGCGGTTCCTAAGTAAATGCAGTCAGCAGGAGAAGTAAACACAGAGAGAAACTGCAGATAAAGCAGATAAAAATCACTTCTATTTTATTTAGCAAATACACTACTAATGCTGTATATAACATCTGCATCTCTGTACCAGTAAACCCCGCAAGATCTCCCACCATCATGCATGATGACGTCATGTGTCTGGCCTTGGCCAATGTGTTTTTCTCTAACAAGCAGATTATTTATTTGTTAAAAGGGGCAGTGCACCTTATTTTGGCTTATGTAATAAGAATGGGATCACTGACCGCTTCCTTTATCTTTTGGGAATGCCAGTGATCTCCCCATTATAATTCTTGAGTATGAAATAATGACTGATTAGTAGTTCTAGTGCTTTGTACATACTGAGTGCAAAATGTTGGAGAAAGTACTTATGATTGTTTGCACTGACTCATCATTTCATGATGGATAATTGAAGTTATGTTTTGGCAGGTTGGCGGTGCCGGGTGACAGTCCACATTGTGGGCACACGGGAGATTCAGGGCTCCTTATACATTACTCTACAAGATTTCAGTGAAAAGGCAGCGGATCACACAATCTATAGGCATGTTAATACTTACATGTGGTCTGTAACCAAAGGGACTGGGGACTGTGGGAATTGTACACACTGTTCTCTTCTTCTGTCTTCTTGAGAGACACGTAGGAAATGGCATAGTGATGGCAGACCCTACTGACAGGTTCTCTATAAACACTGACAGTCTTTTTCCATTTGCAGAGGAATCATCACTCCGGACACATCATATTCTGCATTTATAGATGCCAAGATCAGTGCTGGGAACATCAACAAAGTGATATTTCAATGGCACAGTGACTGGCCAAATATTTTTCACCTGGAGCTCGGTGCCTCCACTGTTACCATTCAATATGGAAGGGATGGAACATTGTATGTAGCTTTTTTTTCTGTTGTTTTAGTTATTATTAATGTTTTATTATTCTTTTAATTTATCTTTAGACATTAGGTTAAATCTGCAATTACAGTATTAAAAAAAGTCTACCTGTAGATTGCAGCAATACCTGCAGACTGAGGGCTTATTTTGTTAATAAAACCTCCAGCCTTCATATGATCACTATCTTATATCTGACAAAGAGATAAGAACCATTCTGACTGGTTTCCAGTCATCGGTGGGGGGGATCAGGACTATCAATGACAGTTGGGTTTGAGAGCCAGCAGATGAGCAGAGTTTCGAATGATGGTTCTCACAAGGGGGATCCTTATTAAGATATGGGGCATCCTGAGAGCGAATGTATTCAGATCGTGGGCAGGAAGTGGTTAAAGTCAGTTATTTTACAACAGAGCCTTTAAAATAGCACCACAAGGAACCTCATTTTCTTTTCAGCTCTACTGGTAACAGATGCTGATATGCCAAAGCACAAACACTAGTCCAGGATGGTCCACCTAACCTGTGCCCCTAATCCACCATGAGTGTAGTCTCAGCTCTTAGCCATGACATGTAGAGAAAGTTAGAATGGATAACCGCACACTGAAACTCTATAGAAATCTTCAGCTTCTTTATTAGAATGATTAAAACATCACAGACATCATCACCGTTCCACAGAGAAAACTGTTAGCGCGTTTCAGCCCAGTGGGCTCTTACTTCTAACTGATACCGATCTGCTGCTTTCTGAAAATTGCTATTGATAAAGACTTTTCTAGAGATTGTATATAGAGATTGTTTAGTGTAACTTTAAAGACTCCTTCACACCACTTCACATCAAATGGTACTTCTTTTCAGCACACACCACTGCAGAGCAATGCATTGAACTGACACCATTGGAAACAATGCCTTGTATGTGGTGGGATTGATGTGAACAATCCTAAAAAAAGAGTAAAACTGTCTGATATCCTTTTTCCTTTAAAAAATATAGATGTAAAAGTTGAGCCGTTACAATGACCACTTCACCCCAAAGAGGTTTCTCAGTTATTGATGTAGAGCAAGTAGAGATGAGGTGCTGGAATTCAGATTATAGATGGATCGAGACTGACAAGGCACAGTGGCTCTAATGAGGCTGTTCTCATTAAAAATGGGGCACCCATCAAACAGAGGACTCAGAATCACATGAAGTCTAGTGAGAGCAGCAAATAAAAGGTCTGAGATTAGAGGAACAATATTACTATTAAACATGCTTGGACCTTTTATATTGTTTCCTCTCTAGACTCCATGCATGTGAATCTTTATTACTGATACAGTTGGTGGGGAAGGAAGGGCTCGATGACTTTACAGACCTCTAATTATGGGATCTGCCTACTAAGTGTTCCTGCCTTCCATGGGGTATCCTTGTTCAGGTTGGGGTGCCCAAGCTTCTCCTGTTATATTCTTATAAAGGGCAAACTACGGGGTAGATTTGCTAAAACTGGAGCACTCTGAATTTGGTGCATCTGTGCGTGGTAGCCAATTCGCTTCTAACTTCAGCTTATTCAAGTAAGCTTTGAATATAAAACCTGGAAGCTGATTGGTTCCTGTGCAGAGCTGCACCAGATTTTGTACCATGAAGTTTTAGTAAATTACCCCCTAGGTGTGCAAATCCATCAACTTAATGGGGTTGATTTACTAAAACTGGAGCAATCAAAATCTGGTGCAGCTCTGCATAGAAACCAATCAGCTTCCAGGTTTTATTGTCAAAGCTTAATTGAATAAGCTGAAGTTAGAAGCTGATTGGCTCCCATGCCCAGCTACACCAGATTCTGAGTGCACCAATTTTAGTAAATCTCCCCCAGTGCATAGATTTCACTAATAGAGTATATAGTGGAATGGTCCTGTAAATTTCTGTAACTTATACAAAATATAATAACAGGTCTATACTGTATATAAAACATATGATGATTTTTTTTTTGGTATTGTATAATTTAGTAAGGCAGAATGTGCAGTGTGGTAAGCCATGTCAACCAATCATCTTAAATGTGCACAACATGAGTACAAATAAATAAATGACAAGCCTGTTCTCATTGGTTTTAGGTATTCATTCTGCGACAGCACAACCACAAGAGAAAACCGTCATCAAA
Source organism: Staurois parvus (assembly GCF_062004578.1). NCBI lineage: Eukaryota > Metazoa > Chordata > Amphibia > Anura > Ranidae > Staurois > Staurois parvus. Next base: position 469,377 of record NW_028318533.1, read on the forward strand.
CTCTGCGCTTGTGTCCCTTGCCAAACTGATCCTGCCTTCAGGAGATAACACCATAATATGTTAGTAGAAAGGAAATAATAGAATAAACTGAATCTTTCTCTGAAATTTTGTTCAGATTTCTGACATATGCTATGCAAATAAGGTTTTCAGTTTGGTTGTAGAGACAGAAAAGTCTCCCAGATATAAAGTATAACAGACCGATCTGATGTTATCATGTTAATGTCTAAGGTTACAAGTCTGCAACAATATCACTCATTATAGGGGTCACAATATCAATTATCTCCGGGGTCTCCAAACTTTCTAAACAAAGGGCCAAGTTTACTATCCTTCAGACTTTAGGTGGGGTTGTGGGTGGCCAGTGGGAGTAGAAATTGTCCCAGCATCGTTGGTGTCAGTGGGAGGAATAGTACCCCACTGTTGGTGTCAGTGAGAGGAATAGTACCCCACTGTTGGTGTCAGTGAGAGGAATAGTACCCCACTGTTGGTGTCAGTGAGAGGAATAATGTCCAGATAAAGGCAAGCAAAGGGCTGCATCATGTCCATGGGCTTCAGTTTGGGGGGCCACTTATTAATCACAACAGCTCCACCTTTCATCATTTAAACATTTTCCTTGAGCTCTATACAGTGCCTTTGTCTATGATGAGATTATAACATCAATAGGGATGATCAGTGAATTTCAGCAAAATTTCACAATTGGGGAATATTTTTTTAAATTGTCTTAAATTTTAGCTTGCAAAGATTAAATTAGTATTAAAAAAAAGGTTACTTTGGAATGTAAAAAAAACCCAGCCACTAATCGAAGCTAAATATCAAGAATATGAAGTAACTGTATCCTGTGCTGTTTAATAAACTCAGAAAGATATTTTCAACAGTCTGGTTCTGCAATAAATCCTTAATACGCTTGATCCCTATGTGCTGGTACGTTAAACTGGAAAAGCACCTGGCCATAGTGAATTTGTGTGTAGCCCTCTTTTTTTTTGGGGGGGGGGTTATGATCCAAGTACTGTTTCTCTGAGCAGGATTCCATTACAGTGGTCATTGCAGGTGTAGCCCTTGTTTTGGGGACCCATAGGTAAATTAAAGAACCAGAACCTTAGCTAAGTGGAAGAATAATAAAGTTGGCAGTGCTTCCATCCAGGACAGGACCTCTGTGAACAGAGGGGATTCACTTCCTGGGAAATTAACCATTACTCTACACAAAGTAATTGGGAGCAAACAAACTACTTCAGTAAAAATGAATAATAAATAAAATAATTATAAAATTACCATAAGTATATAGATGCACACAGGTATGGAAATAACACAAGCTTTATATAAGAAAAGATTAATACCAGTACATACTGTATATCCAATGGACAAACAGGTACTATCAGCAACCTAACTCAAGTCCTGGTGAAATTGTGCACATATACCTGGGTATAAATAGTTATTAATAAAGGCACCTCTAAATGAATGTTGCAAAGTTCAATTGCAGGTGCCCCTGAGGATGATCATGATGTGTCATCTGTCTGTGACAGAGACTTGATGACAAGATCAGCAGTGATGGGGATATCCTCCAACTGCTGTACAACCAGCCAGGAATGCAGCTTCTCACCAGCAGAAATTGTGGTGTGCTACCGGAACTCAAAGTCAGTCTTTCTACTCTGCGTCTCTAGTAGTCTCTGATCTGTCATGCAATCGGACCTCTGTCTAGCAGACGTAGCTGTAGGATGTCTAACCTGGCTCTAGCCAATGCTGGTTATTGAGCCCTAAACTAAAACTAGCTATGGAATTCCAGACCAGAAGGGACATCAATGGGCAGCAATAGCAAACTATTAAACACAAGAACACTTGCCTAATAATCCCTGGTTCTGGCCTGGGTTAGTGGCAGCTCTTCTATAGCAGGACATGTGATATTAGACTCTCTATTTACTTCTTCCCTCTGGGGTTTTCTATCCAGATACACAGAGACTGGAAGTGATTTACAGGAACACCTCTATGAACATCAAGTAGTTCAGCCACTTACAGACAGTATAGGGCAGCATATCCCTAAAGGTGTGAGAGCTGAGATCTACCTGAAGGGGTTTGTCTGATATTTATCTGAGCACTAAAAGAAAGTACTCATGATAGCAAGGTGCTTTAACAAAAAACTGTGCCCTCATATAGATGAAAGCAGGCAGACACTCCTCTCACTACATCACAAATGGCTGTAAGGTGTTTACATGGCCATTGTCCACCTCAATCCCTCCAGGCAAAGTATTTGCCAAGACAAAGCTCCCATCAATGTTCTGGCTTCCTTGCATAGCTGGGTTACGTAAACACACCCATCATCATAATGTTCTGCAGTCAGGAGAGTACATTGGTGAGTCACCATTGTCCTTACCTTGGCCTACTCAGAATCTAATGAATGGGGCTTTGTACATTCAAACCTATTTATTCAAGTGTAGGGAAAGTCTAATGTCTTTGTTTGTGGAAGGAACAGAATCACCTATCTGGTTTTAAAGCTGTATGTTGTTCCATTGGAGATATTTCCCTTTTTCACCTTTTTAGGTGAAACCAATTTTACCACACAGGAAATGAGCGAGAATTTGTAACTTGGACACAGACAAGAATTAAAGTCTGACAATAGGGCTAGTCTTCTTAGGTTCTATGTGTAGTGCTACCTCTGTAGGGGCCACTGGTATAATCTGGTTCTTCCCTAAAAGTACAAAGGCTGCCCATCACCACAAGTACCAATCCATACACTCCAGCTCCAATGAATCAGTTTAGGGAATGGCTTTTCAATGCAGAGAAACCCTTGAAAAAAATTTCCGGTTTCGGGGAACCCCTTCTAAAAATTACTGTATCTACAACTCATACGGTGAGATACATTAGTGAGATGGCCAGTGGAAAGAATGCACCTTGCACTTGTGGTCATTGAGAACAATTACCTCCTTACAGATAGCTAAAATTATCAATCGTGACAGTGAGAAGTTAACTGATTGGCAGAAATTGCTCATTGCTCAAGGTACCCCTAGCAATCTCTGAAGGAACTCTAGAGTTCTATGGAACCCTGGTTGAGAAATCCTAGTCTGAGGCCTCACAGCTAGGGACCATGAAGAGTTATCTAGACAGTCTAAGGCCTCACAAATGAAAACCATGAAGCAAGTCTCCTTGGCATCTGGTTACCTTGTGCCAGTGTACAACTTTTAGTACCCAGTGCAATCTTCAAAACACTACACAGTCACAGGGACCAATTTAGGGTCTTTACGCACAAGCCCCGGAACAGCTGCCACCTTCCAGCTTCCTCCGAACATTGTACAGATCCCTTGTGGTGAGTTTCCGCAATCATCTCCTAAGCAGATCCATCCAGGATCTCAGCCCTGACACCAATGAGGCCTCAAGGACAGATAGACACTCCATGTGCTGATGGAAGGCAGCAGCCCATCGGGGTCTGGAACCCTTCTGTCTAGAGAGACTCAGTTCTCCAGTGCTTCAGACTATTTACTACTTTTCTGTCCCCCTACTGGATGCTTCTCTTCAGGGATTGGCTGAAGTATGATAACTATGCAGGCTGGTTATCTGAATCTACCTTCCTAAGCTCTAGAAGCTTTCTCTAGAGTCAGGGGGAATCAATCAAACTCCCAGCCTGTGAAACCCTAAACAGGCCAAAACAAATAATTAATGCTCCCTTGATTCCAGAAGGGGCCAAACACTCAATTTCCTAGCACCCTATGCTAGAAGGGCACTACATATGCTGCTAGGAGGGGGAATTATTAATTCTGTCTTTGTTTTTGTTGGAGAATTCAACTCACTTCCTGGGGAGGAACTTTATGTCACCTACAGTAGTGTCATCTTTTTTGTTCCTGAGCATCCCAAAAAAAGATACCAAACCCGAGAAGTTAAAGTGTCATTAAACCTACGCCATTAAAAAATGTCAGGGCATGCTGCATTACATGCTTTTCATACTCACTATGGGATTTGTTTTCTGTGTTCTGCAAATACCTTGGTTGATCACGCTAGTCAGTGTCCCTCCCTCCACGTCTTGGTCCCCGATGCAGCCTGAGACACTGTAGACCAGCCGTTGATGCATCTACTGAGCTTGCTCCAGTTTCAGTTCCTTTCTATTCTATCCTTTCCGCTCTATGTTTATTTCCTACTTTTTCCTATCTGTGCAGCCCACATGACTATAGAGTCACAAATGGGGGCATATACACTCAGACAGCCTACTCCCTCCTTCTTCCTCTATGCCCACTAAACAGCTAATCACTATGGGGTGGGATATTACATGTTTATTTATGGAGGCTTCACCTCCCTGTAATTCTAAGCACATACAAACAACAGGCACAGGCTGGAGTGAAGTGAAACAGACTGTGATTGACAGAGCCTCCCCCTAGATAGCCCATTCCATGTTTTTGCGCAAAAATATTAAAGATTTGAGTTCAAATACATATTTTTATGATGATGTAAAACATTTATTTTATATTAATTATGTAGTTTTCCTTTGTATTTCAAAGGCTTTTTTTAAACATGTGATTGGCACTAGAACCTCCTCCCACTGATATTTCCATGCAGAGGGGCTGGGAAAGAGCTGGGTCACATGACAGCTGTTTATCGATTATGAAAAAAGGTACTTCGCTTTAAATAAAAATAACTACGGTGCCATCATCCACATACAGAAAGAGAAGAGATCATGTAAACTGAACAGTGTGTGTTTAGCATCATTTAATTTATACAAATACTAACCGTTTCAGAAAAAAATGAAAAGGTGGACTAACACCCAACATCCCCTCCCCTCCTCCAGTCCCCACTGTACTTACCTCTGTGGGTGACAAGCTGTCAGTGTTCTTGTAGCCAGTGTAGCATCCCAGGTATTTGAAATCCCCACTCTTCTTCCTCTTCTTTCTGTAGGGTTCCTGGGACATATAAGAGTTATTCTGTTTGGTCACACGTTGACGATGACCAATTAAAGTGGCTCTGATCCATCCCAGAAGCTCTGCAGAAAGAAGGGGGGCAAAAAGCTGGTATTTCATATCCCCCTCACTACTACGCCGGCTGCATGAGCACTGACAGCTCATCATTCACAACAATAAGTAGAGTGGGGACCTGGGGGGGGTGGGATTTTTTATTTTTAAGTGAACTAACTCTTTAAGTTGTACTTTGTGAAATATTGGAATGAACAGGAAGGTAATGTGTCCACTGCTGTCATTTGATATTATTAATATTCCCATCGCACACATTCCTGGGTCAGGCTCAGGAGTAGTGGGTACTGTAACAGGGGCGGACTGACAACTCATGGGGCCCCCGGGAAATAGGGGATCATGGGGCCCCTGTGTCCTTGCCCAAACTCAAAAAAGCCTATGAAAAGGGTACCAGGGGCATCTCATGGGGCCCCCTACTGACTCCTGGCCTTCAGGCAGTGCCCGAGTTTCCAAATGGTCAGTCCGCCCCTCTACTGTAACAACATCCAGTGGGCAACTGGAAACATCACACATCAATGTACATTTTACGGTTAAGGAGTGTCCTTTTGGAAAAATCAGCAAATATTTTGATATTTGCGTGTGTTGCCGGAATAGCGTTGGGATTTCTGGCGGCTGACATTACTCTCTCCTTCACGTGATAGAAATGTATGTGTGCCAGAGTATCTCTGGGGATTGCTGCCGGTAGGAATGCTGGTTTAGGGATTCGATGTGCCCAATCTATAGCTAATTCCACATCCGTGAGTGTAGGGATGATGTGCTTCATAAGCTGTTGGATGAATGGGACTATGGCGTCCACTGTCATAGATTCGGGTATACCGCGGAATTTAATATTGTTTCGCCTACAGCGATCCTCTAATTTAAGGTTAATTTGATCAATTTCAGCTTCATGGCCTGCGTGTGCATCAATGAGGACATTATGCGCAGTACACATTTCACTTATTTTGTTTTCAATATGATGAATGTGTTGTTTTTGTTCTTGGACTGTATTGGAAATTTGGGATATAGTCGCTGTCAGGTCGCTGTGGAGCGTTTGTCGCAGAGACAGAAGCATATTTTTCAAAGAGATTTCTGTGATAGGCTGGTCAGAGGCAGGATAAGTATCAATCAGAGATGGAGAAATGGTGTCAGTAATTGAGAGTAGAGAAGCAGGCTGTCTGTCAGTGGGGACATTTGCATCCAATCTAGGTCCAGACTTGGCTGGACTACTAGTGGTCGGAGACAGGGGAGGAAAGGACTCACCCAGATCGATCTCCTGGATATAGTGTGGTCTTAAGCCTGGGGTCCAGATGGTATTCTGTGCCGTCCTGTGTGTCTCCCTCAAGTGAGGAGATGCTGCCTGTCACGCAGCCGGCGCCATCTTGTCCAGAGGGACCAAGGGCTGGGAAGAAATCTGTGAGCTCCCTTGGTTGCCCTGATGATTTCCTGCGCTTGGTCATGATCCTGGAGGGCGGGCGGAAGGAGCTCTGCTCACTGAGCTATCATCCGCTGGCCGGCCGCGCATGCGCCCCCTCAATGTACATTTTAAAGCGATTCTAAATGTTCATTTTTTTTTTTTATTTTGGAAACAGACTCTTCTGGCCCCTTGCTCCTGTAGGGTGACCCCACAGCAAGCAGCTTGCTTTGGGGGCACCCGCTGCTCCATGTGTCCATTCACCCCCACCCCCTCTCTCTCCTCATTTGCTGGCTGGCTGTGATTGACACCAGCGGGAGCCAATGGCTCCCGCTTGCTGTCTCAGCCAATGAGGAGGCAAAGACCTGGGATAGCCGAGGCTGGTGTTCACATCGCTGCATTACGATAAGGCTCAGGTAAGCATTGAAGGGGCTGGGGGCACTGCTGCATGCAGAAGGGTTTTTACCTTCATGCATAGAATGCATGAAGGTAAAACGCCTTGAGCCTTTACAACCACTTTTACCACCACACCACAGATCACCAAAGTTGTCCGAAGAAACTTTTTTTTATTAAAGAATGATCAAATCACAAAGAGAAAGGTGCAACATTTCAGAGTCGCACAGGACTCCATAAAGCATGGCTTGATCATCACATACCTGATGAAGGGGTCCCATGCAGCTCGAAAAATTTTGCACCTTTCTTTTTGTGATTTGATCATTCTCCAATAAAGAAAAGTTTCTTCGGGCAACTTTGATGACCAGTGGTGTGCTGGCAAATATGTACTTTGATCCCTGCTGTCACTTGGTTTCCTAAATTATAAAACCTTAAAGTGAGTTTTAAGTTTAACTGCTTACATTTTGCCTTCCTAGTTTCCTCCTTTCCCTTATCATGAACATACTAATGACATTTTTCAAAAAAAACCTTTCATATTTAACTACATACCTTATTTAAGTGTTCTTGCATGGCAAGACCACTTACTGTTATCTCACATATATATTCTTATTATTATAGCCAAATTTACCACCCTAACTCCTCCCACAGTTTTTACACTACATAGACAGTAATATACCGAAACGTGCGGATTGTTCCCGATTGGTGTGCTATTACTGTGTGGAATGTTTCGCCAAATGGTTCACGAAATATCAGCGTTTTTGTGGTGAAATTGGTCCCATAGGAATGAATGGAGAAATGTTCAAAACTAGAGTGTGAGCTGAAAAATCAGGACATGATTTCTAAACTGCCATCACTCCCTCATTTTCAAGCCCACCTACACAAATCTTATATCAAAACGTTCAGCTATCCCTGCTGCCACTAAAACTGTCCACGGCTAAGCCATTGTCCTGATAGTTTTCACAATATGACCATTTGTTTGCAACTCACGCCGCCCATTGACATTCATTGAAACTCCAATCTAGCCACCTCAAATTTGAAGGCAATTTCTAAACTGCGATTGTGCCTTCATTTTTAATATTTCAGAGACATACTATGCATCAACATGTAGGTCTGGGTTTTGGGATTCTCACAATATAAAGCTCTTCGGTGTAGGATTTATAATTTTTAAACTACAACCGTTTGAAGATGGCAATTGCCAGTGAAGTGAGCAAGTTGGAGCAGTTTGTTTTTAACCGTTCTTCTCTGCCCGTGCTGTAGAGTGAGTTGCCATAGGAACCCAGATGTGTGAGCAGTCAGCAGAGTGACAAAAGCTAGAGTGTGAGCTGAAAAATCAGTACATGATTTCTAAACTGCCACCACTCCCTCATTTTCAAGCCCTAGACTACTGGTGGAGGCAAGAACACTTCACACAATTTCCCCAGAAATTGTAGCTTTTCTAGTTTAGACTAGTTATTGCTGGGTCTCTGTGCTTCTCTATGCAATGGAGACAGCTCATGGCTGGTTTGAGAGGCTGGCAGGTACATAGCTTACTGAAAACATCACAGTACCCTGCCTCAAACCTGGTTCAATCAGTGGGCTGGATCTTTGGTGGAGTTATGTAAATATCAAAAAGCCTTAATGGGTGGATGTCAGGGTGGAGGAGTGGGCTACTAGACATGCTGGATTTACATGCAGACCACCCTAGGTAACAACGAAATGTGATGCTGAGCCTCCATGATTGAAAGAACTGAAATCCAATAAATAAAAGGAGCGGGCCAGGGAAAGGAGAGGAGTTTTTAAGGCTGAATAGAAGGCCTGAAATTCATATTTACACAATTATCCTGGAGCCTACCCTGGAGTCTTTTCTATTTATGTCTCTGGAAATGCACATTTGCTGGCTGCTGGCTCCTATACCTCCTGAATGCTACATGAACTTGTCCAGCAAAGATAGGATTGATATCTGAGCAAACGCATTTCCTTCTCAGAGCCACTGGATGGACCCAGCTCTGTCACTGAGAACACAGATCTGTATAGAGAAGAGGTCTCCAAACTTTCTAAACAATGGGCCAGTTTATTGTCCTTCAGACTATGGGAGGGCCAGACTGTGCCCAGTGGGAGTAGAAAATGCCTGAGGCTTGGTGGTCAGTGAAAATGAAAAAAATTACATTGTGCCTGTGGTCAATTGGGGGAAGAATAATGCCCCATCGTTGGTGTCAGTGGGAGGAATAGTGTCCCATTCTTGGTGTGAGTGGGAGGAATAGTGCCCCATCATTAGTGTCAGTGGGAGGAATAGTGCCCCATCATTAGTGTCAGTGGAAGGGATAGTGCGCCATCTCTGGTGTCAGTGGGAGGAATAGTGTCCCATCATTAGTGTCAGTGGAAGGGATAGTGCGCCATCTCTGGTGTCAGTGGGAGGAATAGTGTCCCATCATTAGTGTCAGTGGAAGGGATAGTGCGCCATCTTTGGTGTCAGTGGGAGGAATAGTGTCCCATCATTAGTGTCAGTGGAAGGGATAGTGCACCATCATTGGTGTCAGTGGGAGGAATAGTGTCGCATTCTCGGTGTCAGTGGGAGGAATAGTGTCCCATCATTAGTGTCAGTGGAAGGGATAGTGCGCCATCTTTGGTGTCAGTGGGAGGAATAGTGCCCCATCATTAGCTTCAGTGGGAAGGATCATACCCCATCTTTGGTGTCAGTGAGAGGAGTAGTGCCTTATTGTTGATGCCTGTGAAATAAATAGTGCCCCATTGCTGGTGTCAGTGAAAAAAATATTGCCCCATCTTTCCAGTCAGTGAAAGGAAAAGGGACCCCTAATTGTTGTCAGTATAAGAAATTATGCCCCACCGTTGGTGTCAATGGAAAGAATGGTACCTCATGGTTGATATCAATAAAAGGAACAATGCCTCATATCAATGACAGGAATAGCGTCCCAAGGGCCGGATAAAGGCAAGCAAAGGGCTGCAGTTTGGAGACCAATGGTATAGAGCAAACAATGAGATTCTACAGCTCAGTGATCACTCATTATAGAGCAGCACAGTGGTTAGCTCAAATCCCAACCATGGCACCACCTGCCTGGAGTTTGCATGTTCTCCCTGTGCCTGTGCTTGGGTTTCCTCCAGGTACTCCAGTTTCCTTCCACACTCTGGTAGGTTAATTGGCTCCTGTCTAAATTGGCCCTAGTATGTGTATGTATGAATGTGAGTTAGGGACCTTAGATTGTACACCCCTTGAGGGCAGGGACTGATGTGAATGTACAATATATATGTAAATTGGAGGTGCTACATACAGTGTTCAGCATGAATGAGTACACCCCAACAGATTTGTCAGAAAACCTTTACTTTACTTTCAGAATCAACATTTTCAATGGGACACTATACTATAAAATGCTACCACAAATACGGGCCATTGATTGCAAACAAGATTTGTCAATTTGCACACACAAAAAGTATTTTTCCTAACAAATTCATTCAAGACCATGTTGCAAAAATGAATACACCCCAATGAAAGTCTTGGGAGCAAAGCTAAATTTTAGACAACAAAATCCTAATGAACAAGATTTCAACTACAGGTGAGTCTAATTATTCATTAAACAGGTGTCCAGCAGACAGTTAATTATAAAAGGGCGTTACTTAACAAAGAAAACCCCTTCCCATGTCATGCTGTCACCACATGGAAAAGAAATGCCACAAGACTTGAGAAAGAAAATAATTTCTTTATACAAGAAAGATGAAGGCTACAAGAACATCAGCACAGCTTTACATATCAGTCAGAATACTGTAGCAAAAGTGGTAAAACAAAATTAAGAAAGATGGAACTGCAACCATCTCACAGAGACATCCAGGCCATCCATGGAAGTTAACACCTCGACAGGAGCGTCTTCTGAAGGGTTGAAGAAAATCGCCATGCAAGTTCACTGCAGTTAGCTAAAGAAGCAGAAAGCCAAACTGGGATGATTGTTTCCTGTGACACAATACAGCACACACTGCAGAAAAATGGCATACATGGGTGTCGTCCACAAAGGAAGCCTCTCCTAAAGCCCATGAACAAAAAAGCCCGCCTAGAATTTGCCAGGGCCCATGCTGAAAAAGAAGACTACTGGGACTCTGTACTCTGGATTGACGAGACCAAGATAAATGTTTTGGAACTGATGGCTTCAAAACTGTATGTTGTCACAAAGGTGAGGTGTACAAAGAAAAATGCATATTGCCTACAGTGAAACATGGTGGTGGCAGTGTGCTTCTGTGCTGCATGAGTGCTGCTGGTGTCAGGGAGTTGCATTTCATTGATAGTTTAGTGAATCCACAGATGTACTGCTCCATATTGCAAGAGAAAATGCTACCATCACTCTGTGTTCTTGGTCATCGTGCACTTTTCCAACGTGACAATGCTCCAAAACACACATCTAAGGCCACTCTTGCATTTCTGAAGAACAGGGTGAAAGTGATTCAGTGGCCAAGTATGTCTCCTGATCTGACCCCAATCGAACCCCTATGGGGAATTCTGAAGAGACAAATTGAGCATCACTCTCCATCCAGCATCCAGGCTCTAAAAGAGGTTGTTCTTGAAGAATGGAAAAAAATAGATGTTGCAATATGTCGCCAACCTGTTCATTCCATGCCTAGAAGACTTGGTGCTGTCCTTACCAATCATGGAGGTCATACAAAATACTAGATGTAGTAGTTTTTGTTGTGGGGTGTATTCATTTTTTCATCTACTAGTTTGAGTAAAACTGAAGATTTTGTAATCTGTCATGTTATTAACCTTACTTTCATGTAGTGAGCTCAAGAAATGTTCTATAAAACTCAGTTTTGTCAATTTTTTTTAAATTGTTCTTGTGTTCATTGAGATATTGATTAACCAGGGGCAGACTGACCATTTGGAAACTCAGGCACTGCCCAAGGGTCCGGGGTCAGTAGGGGGCCCCATGAGATGCCCCTGGTACCTTTTTCATAGGATTTTTTGAGTTTGGGCAAGGACACAGGGGCCCCATGATCCCCTATTGCCCAGGGGCCCCATGAGTTGTCAGTCCGCCCCTGTGATTAACATCTTACTTTTTAAAAGGGGTGTACTCATTTATGCTGAGCACTGTGTCTACCTGTATAAATAAACAAAATATCTTCTGGGTCCTGTTGAGATTTTCTGCAAGAGGCTACTCCACTGAACATAAAGGGTTACTTGCTAGGCAGTGCTGCTATTTTCAGAACACCTTGATTTGTTTCAGTGAATAGAAAGCATTCTCTGATTGGACAATGTGGAGAGGCAGTGACATCACAATCTCCAGCTTAACGAATCAGAGAACACCATGGGGTTGATTTATCAAAACTGGAGAGTGCAAAATCTGATGCAGCTGTGCATAGTAGCCAATCAGCTTCTAACTTCAACTTGTTCAATTAAGCTTTGATAATAAAACCTGGAAGCTGATTGGTCTCTGCAGAGCTGCACTAGATTTTGCACTCTCCAGTTTTATAAATCAATCCCTATGTGTTCATTGAATAAAATATGTTCTATGAATGGCAGCAATGGCAAGTCAGCAAAATGTGCTGATGTTTCTGGTACACGATTACGAAAGAATATTATGGAAATAAGTAAATCCAGAAAATGAACACAAATTCGACCACAGTTATGTCTGCCGACAATATTTCAACCTTGGATTATTTGCATATGTGCTAATTTTAGACTTTGTAAAACCCGTAAATTCAATGTCTATTTTTAGACGGTAGAAGGGGATGAAAGAAAGAGCGCACAAACCTTGCGCATTACCGCAATAAATAGTGACTAATTTTATTTTATTAGGAAATATACTGACAAAAGTGACGGTAAAACAGGCTTAAGTAAACCATAATCCACACAGGGTTACAGCTAAATCCAAAGGGGGGATAAAAGCTAACGCGTTTACTTAAGCCTGTTTTACCGTCACTTTTGTGAGTATATTTCCTAAATAAAATAAAATTAGTCACTATTTATTGAGGTAATGCGCAAGGTTTGTGCGCTCTTTTTTTCATCCCCTTCTACAGTTTTATCAAGCTTCCCCAGCTTCATGATGGAGCTGCACAACCTCTGATCACCAGCGGATGAACACGCTGTTTGTTACTAACGTCCATTTGATCTGAGTCTTTGAGCGCAGGAGATAATGGATCTTTGGTGGCTATTTTTACATGGAATTCATGATAAAGTTCTGGAAATGGAGGTTAAAGCAGGAGAGTGAAAAATCTGGTACAGCGCTGCATAGAAACCAATCAGTTTCCTGGTTTTATTTCCAAGCTTAAAGTGGTTTTAAAGGCTCAAGGTTTTTTACCTTCTGGCATTCTATGCATGAAAGCAAAAAACCTTCTCTGTGCAGCATCCCCCCCAGCCCCCCCTAATACTCACCTAAGCGATGTGCACTGGAGTCTCGGCTATCCTGGCACTCCCTCTCCTCATTTGCTCCCACTGCTGCCAATCACAGCCAGTGAGCCAATGAGAAGAGAGTGGGGACGGGGCTGAGCCACAGCTTCGTGTGTGAATGGACGCTCGGAGCAGCAGGTGCCCCCATAGTAAGCTGCTTGCTGTGGGGGCACCCCACAGTAGAGAGGGGCCAGGAGTGCTGGCGGGGGACCCAAGAAGAAGAGGATTCGGGCTGCTCTGTGCAAAACTACTGCACACACAGCAGGTAAGTATAGACATGTTTATTATTTTTAAAAAACTGTTTTATTAACCCCCCCATGTGACTTTTTAGGTTATGAAATCTTTGGATAACATTTGTTTTTTTTTGAGGGGGGGTGGTTTGGTTATAATTATTATTGTTTTGCCAGTTTGCAGAGGTTTACCTTGTGTGGGGGCAAAACTTTACACTCTCAATCAGCATGAAATGTTTTTAAATCATATGCTGCTAGCATACGTAAATTGATAGGACGGTACATTAAAGGGGAGGCAGATCTTTCTCAGCTAAGTACACTTGCCCGATGGCAAGGTACTATAGTAAATGCTATATGAATCATCTGCCCTTACTTAAGGTGTTCCACGCGCTAAATGTTCACAGGAATGACTGCTGTGGGCTGGGAACCACCATGGCCAGGATCATCACTGATGGATGTACAGCCACCTTTGAAACATTTACACCGTTGAAATGTCTTACTGTGTTTGAGCATCTCTTCACTGTACTGTGCTTGAAGTCTTCTGTAGACATCTGCAGGTTTTATGCCTTCGTTCACAAGAAACTTCACCACCACATGCTGTTCCATGCACGCACCAAAACTGTTGTCTGCCATCTTGGTTAACGGTCTCTGGACTGACTCGCAACATGTGTGCCGCCTATCATTAATAGGTCACACTTGCCACTTACTACTGCATGTAGTACTGCCACGCTAGCATCCCTTATTATACCTGTATAATTAAAAGTCACGTTTGGCTTGAACTCCCCTCCTATATTGCCACATAATCACATTACTAAAAAGGAAGCCATCATAAAACTTAACGTGTGAATCTTCACTTCTTCACTAGTAGATGCCACCCATATAAAATCTATAAGAAACCAGCTTCATAACAAGATCATTGTTGTAACACCTCCAAATGGTGACCACCACATAATTTCTGGCCTGGGAGTTGTGGAAGGGATACGTTACACCCCACCAGGATAACCAAAGAGCAGCACAGGGAGGTATAAAGATGGAATATAAAAATCCAAAGTCCCACCTGTTGTTGATCATATTGGAGATCCATCTGGACGGTCGCTGCACAAACATCCAAGATTGAGTGAGCAGGCATTTTTTTAAGCTAGTGCAGGCATTCATTACATCACATCACCTCTCCCCCACTCCCATCCCCCCAACTGATAAAGGATTTGTTTCTTTTAGGGGATTGTATAAAACAGATTGTTACTTATCCAAAATCATGATCCTTGAATCTTCCTCCCTTTCTGTTCTGGCTGTGATGACCTTTAATGTGGAACAACGGATTAGTGACACTGAAGATACTTTGCACCCTCTGTCTGCTGACTCAAGGGCCCAGCAAGCTACCCTAAAAGATCATTCTGAGAAACTAGGAGACCTTCAGGACCGTCTTAGACACAATAATTTGAGATTTATAGGTTTCCCAGAGGGAGTGGAAGGTAAAGAACCTGAAGAATTCTTGGAAGATTGGCTGAAATCTCTAGTGGGCAAAAACACTCTGTCTGCCCTGTTCGCTGTTGAGCACGCGTTTCTATGCGTCCACCACCTTCCGGGGCTCCGCTGATACCTCTATTGGCAAAGTTTCTCCATTTTAAGGATAAAGAGTATATTCTGTGTGCTGCATGCACTCTTCCTGAGATTTATTATTTTATTTATTTATTACAAGTACTTATATAGCACCATCCATTTACACAGTGCTTTACATATATGTTGTACATTTACATCAGTCCCTAACCCTCAAGGGGCGTACAATCTAAGGTCCCTAACTTACATTCATACATACAAAGGACAATTAGACAAGAGCCTATTCACCTACCAGCATGTCTTTGGAGTGTGGGAGGAAACTGGAGTAGCCCAAGAAAACCCATGCAGGCACAGGGAGAACATGCAAACTCCAGGCAGGTGGTCCCATGGTTGGGATTTGAACCGATGTCCCTAGTACTGCCAGATAGAAGTGCTAACCACTTAGCCACTGTGCCGCCCAATAAGATCAAGTTCAACGGAAATCGAGTCTCCATCTTTCCTGACTTCTCAGCTACCACTCAAAAACAAAGAGCAGCTATTACAGCAGTCAAACAGCGTCTCAGAGATAATCAAACCAGTTACAGCATGTTGTACCCAGCTAAATTGAGGGTCATTAATGAAGGAAAGGTACAGTTCTTTATGTCACCATCCGAAGCATCCGAATGCTTGGACAGTTTGGGCTGAACAAGATTTTTTTTTTTTTTCACGCACTTGGTGTCTGATCAACACTTTTTTACCTCCTGATGTCTTTGCTGATTGCTAACTGTTATGGGTTTACTTTGCCCAAATTCATGGCCCTGTATTATTGGGAATATTCTCTCTACTGTGCCAGAAGGATGTCTTCGCCCCGGAAGCTGAATCCTGGTTCTGCTGAGGCATGGTTACATCAAGCGTACTTTATTGTTATCCTTACATTATTGAATTACAAGTAAAGGAGTTTTATAGTTAAGATTTGAGTGCTGAATCCGCTAAAGGTGCTTCCTTTTTGCTCTTCCCTGACGAGCCTTAATTTGCTTAATCGTGTATTTTTTTATCTTTGTTTCTATTTTTTGGCTCTTGTCTTTAGCTACTACCAGTTTAAGAAGAGCACTACTTTCTTTGTTCATGGGACCTGTCTAGTCTTGTCCCCTAATGGCTTTGTGGTTACAGGGATAAAGCTTGTTGTAGTTTGGGGCAATGAGCCAGGAGGGGGGGTTGGAGATATTTGATTACTGTTTGTTTTATGTTTTGTTTCCTTTATCTTTCTGGTCCAACTGGTTCATACTTGCATTTAGGGTCTCCCCCCTTACCTTCAAGATACCACTGTTATTATTATTATTATACAGGATTTATATAGCGCCAACAGTTTGCGCAGTGCTTTACAAAATGAAGGTAGACATTACAGTTACAATACAATTTGGTACAACAGGAAACAGAGGGCCCGGCTCGTTAGAGCTTTCAATCTAGGAGGAAGGGTTGAGTGATACAAAAGGTAATAGTTGTGGGGGGGATGAGCTGATGGAGGAAATAAATGGCGATTTACTAGGTAGAAGCAGGATAGACTTCTTTAAAGAGAAAGGTTTTCAGGGATCATCTAAAGGTGGATTGATTAGGAGACAGCCAGAGAGGTTGGGGTAGAGAGTTCCATAGGATGGGAGAAGCTCGGGAGAAGTCCTGGAGACGGGCATGGGAGGAGGTGACATGGGAAATAGAGAGCAGAAGATCTTGGGAGGATTGAAGAGAATGGTTTGGTTGACCACTACCATTCAGGTCCTCTTTTATGCAGATACACTCTAATTTCACAATATCCTTTTGGTGCCATTGTTCTCTGCCTCACCATGACTCTTAAATTGCTTACATGGAATGTGCGTGGACTGAACTCCAAAATTAAGAGGTTCCTGGTGATGGACTATTTTAAACATACTAAAGCTCATGTCCTCTGTAGCTTTTGCATGTATTTGCAAATGTGTGCTAACTAAACCCCTGTTTTTAAAGCATACTGTTCGACAGGTAAATTCGGTTTGTTTGCAGGCTGGTTGGCAAGCTGAGCTGGGAATTTTTCTCTTTTGTTGTTTGACATGCGTCGCCCTTCCATGAGCTCCTTGCTGTGAAGGCCAGCTATAGACTGAGGCAGCGGTCATTTTTTATACTGTTGGATTGTTGGAAAGGGGGTGCACCGGATACTTTAGCTGCCATTGTGCTACATGCTGGGTGTTCAGTGCACTCCTGTACCTTTTAGGAGGGATGGGCTCAGGTCCACCTGCCCTTGGTCTATCCATTAAATACATGTGCCT
The DNA here is from genome assembly GCF_062004578.1 of Staurois parvus. NCBI lineage: Eukaryota > Metazoa > Chordata > Amphibia > Anura > Ranidae > Staurois > Staurois parvus. Next base: position 486,524 of record NW_028318533.1, read on the forward strand.
CTAAAATTTTTAGCATTAGGAGTTACAGAATATCTGGGTGCCGTGACAAGGCTTTGTAGCTTACACGTGTATTTGCAAATGCATTCTAACTAAACCCCTGGTTTTAACGCTTACTGTTAGACAGCTTAATTCGGTTTGTTTGCAGGCTGGTTGGCAAGCTGAGCTGGGAATTTTTCTCTTTTGTTGTTTGACCTTAACCCTCTACTCCTAGACATCAGAGCCAACTAAATGTGCAAAAAGAAGACCAAAAGAGTGAATTATTTGGTCATTGGTGGTGGATCGGTGGGTGTTTGGGTGGAACTGGAGGTCAACTCTGGAATAGAAAGGCAAGGAGGCCCCAAACAATTCAGTGGTTCTTGAGGGCATGAGTGTTACAGAGATAAGAAGACAGTAGGTGTGACTTACTTAGAGTAGACACTTTGAAGAGTGAATGATTACTGAGCTTAGTGAACCTAGGGAAGTTGTGTTCACAATTATCCAAACATGAGCAAAAATTATTTTGTTTCCTTTCCTTCACACATAACGGGGTATTCAGAGTGAGTTATGTACTAAGCTAAGTGAGAAAACTATATTCCTTTAGTAAAATAAACTCTACAAGTGGTGTGTGTTATTTGCTGGACTCCCGTATGGAGTATTTATTGTATGTTGTTTTCCAGTATGAGTATGACTATGTGCTCTGCCAGAAATATTGACGGCCATTGCCAATAGTCAATAAAGTTCCTTCTGGGTGAGGCAAGCAGAAAACTTTGTCAATATCAAACAAAGTGCTAAATTCACCAATTTTTTGTAAATTGCTTAACTTTATGACTCCGTGGTGAAATTCTGGGCTTTTTAGAAAGTGAGAGTAAACCAAGAAGGAAGTAATATGAGATGTATTTATAAAAAATGTGGTTTCGGGAAATTAGACACAAAGACTACAAAGTACTTAAATAGTTACTAAACCCACAACAGTAAAACCAGTCTGTATATGTAGTAAAGCAAGCTTGTTATACTCACTGTGGAACCTAAGGGGCAGGGGCGGACTGACAACTCATGGGGTCCCTGGGCAATAGGGGATCATGGGGCCCCTATGTCCTTGCCCAAACTCAAAAAAGCCTATGAAAAGGTACCAGGGGCATCTCATGGGGCCCCCTACTGACCCTGGGCCCTCGGGCAGTGCCCGAGTTTCCAAATGGTCAGTCCGCCCCTGCTAAGGTGTTAATCCTCTGCATTGTGCCCCTCCTCTTCTTCAAATGTTCACCTGATAAGACAGACTGAACCCGTAGCCACATGTACATGCTCAGTTTAGTGTGTATTGCTAGAGAGCTTTTTTTTTTTCTTGGGAGAGTGCATGTGATCAGCACAGCGCCAATCAGCACTGTCCAGACAGAGGTCAGGGGTTTTGCATCCTCCTAGAGCAGAAAGAAAACTCCTCCTACAAGTTTTAACCAGTGCTCTGCTGAAGTCACAAGACTGATCTAACTGCTGATGAGAAAAGGTATTTAGCAGTTTATATTTACTAAAATAATTGCATTTCCATGTTCTGAGTACTGTGGGAGACCAGATATAGTGAATGCAGGGTCCTGGGTTGGTGTGAAGGCGTTGTATACCAGAGTGACCCAACACAAACACCTTTTACTGATTATATGTTATATATTGGAGGTAAGAGTTACTCAGTGTGTGAAGGTGGCACAACATCAGCATGTCACTGGATAAATGGGCAATGACTTTTCAGAGACCAAACAAATTCTAAATACCAGCATGGTCACTATGGAGTTAAAGTAAAATAAGGGATATGAAGACAGTGGGGTGTGTTACTTAAGGTATATATGTTTTTCTTTTTTCTGAACTTGCTACATCGTGCGCAAAAACAAAACACCATAGGTAAACCAAAAAAGTGCATGTGAGCACAAAACAGTGCACTTAGTATGCATCATATGGTCTCTCCCCCAAAGAGGAAGGACCTTTCCTTGACCCCCAGGAAATAAAGTTCCTTAGGTGGCAAGGCATACTCAGGCTCACCTAGCCAAAAGGCCCAATGGACCTGCTCTACATCACCCGAAGCCAACCAATGCTTGGCGAGGTTTGGGTTAGGGCCACATGGTAAGGGCTACACATCCTCCCCTTGACTTCAGGGTAGACTCAGAGACCCACACCCTGCTATTCTTGAGTGAGAAAAAAAACACAAAAATAAGTGTAAGTCACATATGTGGATAGAAATTTTAACAAATGCCCGTGCATGTGAAAATAACTAGGCCCTTTGATCTGGTAAAAAATATTACCCCGTCTTAGTCAAAAATCCTAGTCTATTAGACAAAGTGCAGAAAAAGGCATGTGGGGGTCATGGATAAAGTGCTGTTTCACACAGTGGGGTCCCAAACCCATAGTGTTACTCCAGCATCCCCAGGGCACCACTCTGCTGTCTACTTTCCAGCTGTCAGACAAGGTAGCATAGTTCAAATCAGGAGGCACTGGGCCCCATAGGATCCTCCACACCAGGGAAATACTCTTAACCCATACCTTGCCCAGTGGGTGCCTAATTCAGTCTCTTTCCCAGAAGGGGGGTCCTCAGGACCCCAATCAAACCAGCAGGGATACTATACAGCCAGCCATCCCTGCAAAAAGTCCAGAATAATGGCAGAGCACCCCTACTGGACACTGATAAAAACAGATACTATACTTCATCTTAAATAGTAAAAGTGCTCATGCACGTATGGATGTGGCACAATTATTAAAACAAAATAAATCTTTTGCAGGAGTCCTATACTTGTGTTAAAATATCACAAAAATTAAATAGAAAAAACAAATGGACCGCGCATAATCAGAAACGTGCATATATTCAACATATCATAAACCCGTCCCATATTAGTGAAATAAGTGCATATGCTTGTGCTCGGATTATATTCGATATCCTGATTAATGGATCATCTCCAAAAAAAGTGCTCCACTGTGCTCGACAAAAGTGCCTCACGTGGACTGACACTCACCCTTATCCAATGACCATCTATCTCTAGAATGGTCCTTAATGCTTGTGGGACATTCCCAGTAAGCCAGTTGTCTCCAGATCCTTAGCCTGTGACCATCTATTCTTGGGGCAGTCCGTGATATTTAAGGGACAATTTTAAAAGAGTCAGCTATCGCCACATCTCTGCACAAAGGGAAAAGTATATCACCATATACAAAGAAAGAGAAGGGGACAACACATAGACTAAAACTGTTTGGTAATTTTATTGGGGGAACCATATAAAAAATACACTCACAAAAGAAGTGCCTACACCCGGCACCTGGTGTACTCAGCCTTGTTACTGCTCAAAATGGAATTGCTCAAAATGTATTGATCGCTCCTCGGAGTGGCGTGCGTTCCACAGGACGGATGTGATGTTGGCGGAAGTTGCGTCATCAAACCTCAACGTGTTTCAATCATAGATTGTCTTCAGAAAATGCAAGGGGGCACTTTTGTTGAGCACAGTGGAGCACTTTTTTTTGGAGATGATCCATTAATCAGGATATTGAATATAAGCCGAGCACAAGCATATGCACTTGTTTCACTAATATGGGACTAATTTATGATATGATGAATATATGCACACGTCTATGATTATGTGTGGTCCATTTGTTTTTTCTATACTTCATCTTAGCAATACCTTTCGAGAGAGCAAATAAATTCTGAGCACCAGCAGGGTCATTAAAGGGTAAATTCACCTTTTGTAACATGTTACATGTTACACTCGTATTTAGGATGTAACATGTTACTTAGGATCAGTCCCCCACTCCCAGCTTCACCTTGTGTACTAGGTTAAGTGAACAACCTGCTCCCCTTTAGCCTTGACAAGGGGTGTGTATATTGTATGCTGGAATCCAGTATGGAATGCCTATTGTATGCCGGGTTCCAATTTGGAGTGCATATTGCATACCAGACTCCTGTAAGGAGTGCATATTGTATGTCTGATTTTAGGATGCAGTAGGGTTGCACCAATACCTTTGTTTTTACAGGTGAGTATGAGTACCAATACTTTTGGTAAAGAACTGGCAATACTGAGTATCAATACCTTTGCTGTGCGATTTTAGCCCATACAAAATTAATGGGCTTAAATCGCACTGCAAAGAATTGCATGCGATTTGAACAGGAATGCAGTGCGATTCCTGTTGGAATCGCATGTGGTTTCCACACAGCCCATGTGTGAACACAGGCTGAAGTCACTATGATAAGCTTCATACAGGAGGAGTGTTGGAAACCGCATGTGATTCGGACTTGAATTTCACCGCATTCCTGTTCAAATTGCATGTGATTCTTTGCAGTGCAATTTAAACCCATTAATTTAGTATGGGCTCAAATCGCACCGCAAAGGTATTAGTTTCAGGTATTGGCGCATTTGCCAGAGTACGCGTGCAAATACTGAGTAACGGGACCAATATTGATACTGGTATCAGTGCAACCCTAGTGTGCAGTCCAAATAATTCATATACCCGAATCCAGTATAGAGTGCAAGTTTTATACTGAACTCCAGTGGCATTTGGTATACAACGTAGAGTGGAAATTGTATACTGGTATCCAGTGTAGTATATTGCATCTTAAGGCCCATACACAAGATAAAAAAATCATACGGAAAACTCTTTTCGAGGAACGATTGGTCGATTATCTGTTCTATAGTATAGCGCTTTTGACAGCTGATTCCAACTGTTTGGATGAAAAAGCACGAAGGTGCAAGATAAAAATTTTTTATTGTGCATGACCCCAACGTCCGATTTTCACTCAATGTGTACAGCAATCATACGGAAATAGAAAAAAACGCTCACAAAAAAGTACGTTTGCCTACGTCGACCGAAAATTTTTATACAAGGTAATACCATTCTCAGCTACATCATAATACACACCATCCAGGAAAATCAGAAAATCGTTCCTCTGAGTGTGTACAAGGCTTTAGACTTTGCCCCCAATCTCTCCATACATACAGTGGCCTCCCTTTACCCGGTGGTCTCATAATCATCTTGGGCAGCATCTTTCCTCGCCTTCATAAAGTGTCTCTGTCATTATATTAAACAGAAAATACGGCTCCCTGTAAAGAAAAGAGTAAAAAGTCACTTATTCTAAAATAATGCAAAAATAAGTAAAAATGTATTTATTTAAACTGTAAAGATTGCAAAGCCTTTCCTTGAAGAGGTGCTGCTAGTAGACCGCAATGCAGATAACATTGTTTTGGACTGACAGTTGGGATCCGCCATTCGAAACAGTTCAGCCTATGATATTTTTAACCCCCTATAGCCCCTCCAGACCTCTCAATATTGCCAGCACATGACTGTCCCTCTTCATCTCTCTTCTTTCCTCATCCCTCCCCACTTCTGATTTGATTTGGACGCCTTCCAGGAGGGTTACAAAATCAAAATGAATATTTCTGTCTGATTAAAAAGTATTCCTGTAAGTTTGGACATTTCTTGTCTTAGGCTGACAATATTCGGAGTTATGTCAGCGTGGAGCAGTACCAGCACAATGTCATGTGACAGTGCCACTTCCCCAACGCGTGCCAATATAAATCCTCACCTCTGTCACATTAAGATCAATCAGTTTTCTCTATAATTAGAAATCTGATCCGTGAAACTTCACACAGACTGGATCACCTACCCTCCTGTATTCTCTTCCGTTCTTGGTACATTGCTGTTATGCTACCGATGAAGACACTGTCCACCATCATTGTGTATTACATCTTACTGGGAACAGCCAGAGGTGAGACTACAAATCTATATTAACCAAACTGAATGAAACTGCTACACAACAATTTTCTTTTTCCCATTGCAGGGGGGCTGATTAATGCACATTTTCCAAATTGTCTTCCATGCAACCCCTGTACCAGTATTTGCTTTGTAGTCAGGATTTCTTAGAATGTTAACCCCCTGATCCTGTAATTGACTCATTGCTTCTCCTGCTAATCCTAAACTTGCTTTACTGGAATTTCTGTTCATGAATTTAACACACTAAGATATTATTCAATTTTGAATTTCAATAAGTGGGGCTTGGAATTGAAAAGGACATTTATAATTATGCTACCTTAGCTCTTACCTCTGTATATCCCTCATGGAGCAGAGCAATTTTTACATTTTTGCTATGAGACTGTGTATTTGACAATAACTTTATCATTACTTAAGACTGAGTACCAGGTATGGTTTTTATTGATTACTGTAGTTCCTTTTGGCTTGGCGCGTGGTAAGTATACATATTCAATATCTGAGATGCCGCTAGGGAATATGGCCTTTAGTAGTCATCACTAAACAGTAAATTGCACAATCTTCCAGGTCTTGTGCCAAGTGGCTTTGCCATAATGCACACTGGCCACGGGGGGGGGGGGGGGGGAGTCACTCGTTTGGAACTGCTGCCATCCATAGAACACTCTGTATTATTTTTCATTAAACACAAGGCATTCTGTGTTTGGATGAGGTGGAGAGGAGGGTTAGCACTGTCACAAAAGTGGGGGGGGGGGGAGGGCGCGGGGGTAACCAAATATGGACACTGATTATGATACAGTGATTTCCAGCTTCCCCATCAGGTCTCCCCAGGGGCGGACTGACAACTCATGGGGCCCCCGGGCAATAGGGGATCATGGGGCCCCTGTGTCCTTGCCCAAACTCAAAAAAGCCTATGAAAAAGGTACCAGGGGCATCTCATGGGGCCCCCTACTGACCCCGGGCCCTCGGGCAGTGCCCGAGTTTCCAAATGGTCAGTCCGCCCCTGGGTCTCCCCAGATATGAGATAAGTGTGAAATAAAGATAATACATAGAGCTCAGCCTAAAGATGAACTCAGGTATGGTATATTTTTACATGTATGTATATATATATAAAATACCTGGCCAATACCCTGGAAGCTGGAAATCACTGAAGTGGCAACCACTACTAGTGATCTCCACTTGTTATTCAGGGAGTCTTTTCATTTTCTGCATGAATGCAAAGCATTCTCTGATTGCTCAAGGTGGCGAATGTGACATCACAGCCCTACCTCATCCAATCAGAGAATGCTTTGCATGTGTAGCACTACCCCCTTAGGAGTTGCTGAATTATTTTTGGGTTCCCTGAGGATCTGGACCCCACTGTGAAAGCCCAACCCCTGCTGACACCACAGTACACTCTTAACTGAAATAAATCACCACCGGGAAGTGAATTCACACACACATTAACCACTTGCCTACCGAGCACTTATACCCCCTTCTTTACCAGGCCAATTTTCAGCTTTCAGCGCTGTCGCACTTTGATTGACAATTGCGCGGTCATGCAAGATTGTACCCATATGACATTTTTATCATTTTTTTCTCACAAATAGAGCTTTCTTTTGGTGGTATTTAATCACCGCTGGGCACTGATAGGCGGCACTGATGATGGGTACTGATAGACAGCACTGATAGGTGGCACTGACTGGCATCACTGCTGGGCACTGACTGGTGGCACTGATAGGCATTGACTGGCGCAACTGCTGGGCACTGACTGGTGGCGCTGACTGGCAGCACTGCTGGGCTGCACTGATGGGCACTGGTGGGCACAGGTGGGTGGCACTGCTGGGCACAGGTTGGTGGCACTTCTGGGCACAGGTGTGTGGCACTGCTGGGTGGCACAGGTGGGTGCACTGCTGGGCACAGGTGGACGAAATGGTGGGTGGCACTGCTGGGCACCGATCATCAGGGCACTGATGATCAGTGCCCTGATGATCGGTGCCGATCCCTGCTCTGACAACTGCCGGTTCTCGGCAGTACTTTCCTCACGTGCAGCCGAGAACCGGCAATTGCATTTCCCGGTGATCAGCGTGTCATTGGACACGGCTGATCACGTTGTAAAAGGCCGCTTTGATTGGCCTTTTACCACATCACATGATCAGCTGTGTCCGTAGGACACAGCGATCACGAAGATAGCCGTGCGCATGCCCCCAGGGGCGCGCAGGACAGCGTGTTCTGGGATAACGTCATATGACGCCCTCCCAGAACTGGCCGGCCGCAGTGTAGCCGTCATTCGGCTATCTGAAGTTGGCAAGTAGTTAAAGTAAATGCAGTAAGAGGTTTATAGCAATCTTGAATATGGTTTGGTTACACAGCATAAACAGAATTGGAATGTGTAAAGTCAGGTGTTACTTGTGTCAATGTAAGCTTAAGGAAAAGACAACACTTATCATAGAATCACAATTAACATTAGCAGTACAGCTTTTCAGAAACTAACCCAATAACCTCAACCTGAGGTGGTCTTACAGTCCCCAGTAAGCAGTTAAGACAATCAAATAGGTAGACTAGCTCACTTTTAGCTCTGAGGACCAAGTGGCAAAGAGATAAAGGATGAAAGATGAAATAAGGAAAAAAGCTCTTTACCCCAAAACAAACAATGTACTTTAAAGGCAAAGAAAAGTCTACTGTGCGCGTGATGGGTCCCAGTTGGTGCACAGTGAAAAGAAGGGTGGAATGTAATTCTCTGAGGTGCAGTGTAATAAAGGGAGAGAAGAATAACACTCCCCGTCAGCAGCAATTTTATA